>NC_046172.1:64105872-64361833 GCF_011064425.1 Rattus rattus
CTTCATGAAATTCTATAGGCAAATGGATGGGACTAGAAAATATCATCCTGAGTGAAGTAACCCAATCACAAAAACAAAAAACAAAAACAAAAACCACACACATGGTATGCAGTGCACTCAGTGATAAGAGGACTTTTGCTCAAAAAGCTTCAATTACACAAGATATAATATAATTTACAGACCATGAAACTCAATAAGAAGGTCGAGACAAGTACAGGGGAACAAAGACATTCATAGGAGGAGATATGAAGACAAAGTTTGGAGCAGAGACTGAAGGGATGGCCATTCAGAGCCTGCCCCATCTGGGGATTCAGCCCATATACATACAGCCACCAAACCCAGACAAAATTGCTTATGACAATAAGTGCATGCTGTCAGGAGAATGATATAGCTATGTCCTGAGAGGCTCTGACATAGCATGACAAATACAGAGGCAAATGCTCACAGCCAACCATTGAGCTGATAATGAGATCTCCATTGGAGGAATTAGAGAAAGGATTATGAAGGAAGCTGAAGGGCTTACAACTTCATAATCAACAATATAACCAACAGAGCTCCCAGGACCTAAATCACCATCAAAATTACACATAGACAGACCCTTGCTCCAACTGGATATGTAGTACAGATGTACTGAGCTTTCAATGGAGAAGCCCATGTGATGCTTCAGGCTGGTCTTCCCAGTGTAGGAGGGAGAATGTCAATGTGGGGAGGGTGGGGAAGGGGTGGGTGGGTGGGTGGGGAGAACACCCTTATAGAAAGAAAGGGAAGGGAGGATGAGGATGGGATGGGGAAGGATGGATGAGAAACCAAGAAAGGGATAACATTTGAAATGTAAATAAAAATAAATAATAAAAAGAATAAATCATGATTAAGGCCCTTAAAATTATCTAAAGGGCATTATTATTATTTATTTTTATAGATAGTGATCCTTACACACACACACACACAAACACTTTATTTTAGCATTGTTTCAGTGCTTCTGGTGACATTAAATGAGGCCTCTCAAACCATTGTTATCAAATACAGAGCACAATGTCCTGTTCCACAGCCAAATCTACTCTCAGTGGCAATTCTTGCTGTCCTTGAGAACATTCAATTAACTAAATTAATCTCTCTCCAGACATTGACATCAGAAGTAGGAAAACCATGATTTAAAAAAAAAAAAAAGGAGATCGGTGGTGGTGGTGGTGGGGGACTGGTCAAGAAGGAAAAACAAAAGGTCCTTTTCTTGAACATGAAATGTGAAAGTCTTCTAAGGAATATTTAGTTTGTAAAGAAATACATTTGAATCTTGGTGACATGAAGGTTTTTTCAACAATTCTTCCATATATTAACATTATGACCTGATTTTATTTCATTTTTTAAATGGATGTATTTTCTTTATTTTAGAAATTTTAAATGTTACCCCCATTCCTGGATTTTCCCTGTGGAAATCCCCTATTTCCTTCGCCCTCCTGCTTCTGTGAGGTGCTCCCACCCAGCCACCTCCCTCCTGCCTCCCTGCCCTGGCATTCCCTACTGGGGCATTGATCCTTCTCTGGACCAGGGCCTTTCCTGGTTAATGTCTCAGACTAAGAGTAGCCTCACAGAAAGTAAAAGTAGGATTGTATGCGAAAATAAGTTTTTCCTTTATTTAGATCAATTAATTCTACATTTTAAAATTCTAATAATATTATCTTTGAGGTTGCGTTCTGAATGAAATATGATAACAATGTAACACAATGTGACTATCAGCACAGAGCCAGGATGTGGAGGGGCTTATCAACTAAAAAAGTTCAAGATCTCTCTTAGCTGCAACAATGCAGCAGCAACTAGCCAAATAATCAAGCGTTTCTTTTCAAAGATGCTTGTTTTTTTTCCAATAGGTTTTTTTTCTTCACTTTTACATGCCCATCACGATCCCATCCCTCCTCTCCTCCCAGTCCACACTTACAAATCCCCTCTGATTGCCCTGCTCTTCTCTTGAGTACAAGAACCCCGCTGGTGCCACTCTCCACCCTGGAATATCCGTTCCCATCAGGATTAGTCATTTGCTCCCACTTGGGACCCAAGCAGGAAGTCCTTATAGGGGTAAGAAGATCCAATGTTAGGGAACAGAGACCTAAATAACCCCTGCTCCACTTATTAGGCGATCCACATGGAGACTAAACTGTATATTTGCTACAAGTGTGTAGGGGTCTAGGTTCAACTCCTACAAAATCCCTGGTTGGTGGCCTAGGTTCTGTGAGCCTTCACGGTCCCACCTGTGATCTATGAATAAACAGACAGATGTAGATGGATATCAGAATTTAAAACTACAAGCAGAAGCATCGAAGTGAAACCTATTAAACAGCAATACAAACAGTCAACAAAACGAACAGTATACAAAGTACACAACAAACACACGAATCAGGGTGCATTATGCAAGGGAGAACAGAAAGAACGCAAAGGTCCAGAGATAGGGAGAGAATAGTTGCAAAACATCATCTGCTGGGCAAGAAACAGCCATTGCAATCACAAACACGGAAGCTGTGCCTCACAAGAATGGGCCAGTCTACAGTCATGAATGAACAGAAGCAGCTCAGGGCTCTTACCTGGACTATTGTCTACTGATAAATTCTGGAAGAGGCAAAGTCACTAACTTATGTGAAGGTGAGAGTCACTAACTTATGTTGTCTACTTTCAGAGAACTCAGGTGACAGAGAATAGTCCCCAATTGATGATCATGAAGAAGAGCACTTCAACTCAGTCACAAAACCAAACAAAGGACATAAATCTGGGAAAGGATGTAGAAAGTGAAATTGGGCAATAAGGATGAAAAAGGGAGATTTGAGGGGTGTGGGGAAAAGTCATTCGGATGTATTGTATACAATGTGAAATTGTCAAAATTAAAAGCTGAAATCAAATTTATGGTAACTTCAAATATCTGTTATGATATCTTGCTATTTATATGATATTTTATATGAAACCATTTAGAAACATGTTCAAACTTCTGAGTTTGCAGGTGGTGGCTTAGTCCTGGGCTCTGGTTGCTTGGCATTGTTGTACATATGGGGTCTCAAGCCCCTTCAAGCTCTTCAGTTCTTTCTCTGATTCCTTCAGCAGGGGTCCTATTCTCAGTTCAGTGGTTTGCTGCTGGCGTTCGCCTCTGTATTTGCTGTATTCTGGCTGTGTCTCTCAGGAGCGATCTACATCCGGCTCCTGTCGGTCTGCACTTCTTTGCTTCATCCATCTTGTCTAATTGGGTGGCTGTATATGTATGGGCCACATGTGGGGCAGGCTCTGAATGGGTGTTCCTTCAGTCTCTGTTTTAATCTTTGCCTCTCTCTTCCCTGCCAAGGGTATTCTTGTTCCCTTTTAAAGAAGGGTGAAGCATTCACATTTTGATCATCCGTCTTGAGTTTCATTTGTTCTAGGCATCTAGGGTAATTCAAGCATTTGGGCTAATAGCCACTTATCAATGAGTGCATACCATGTATGTCTTTCTGTGATTAGGTTAGCTCACTCAGGATGATATTTTCCAGTTCAACCATTTGCCTACAAATTTCATAAACTCGTTGTTTTTGATAGCTGAGTAATATTCCATTGTGTAGATGTACCACATTTTCTGTATCCATTCCTCTGTTGAAGGGCATCTGGGTTCTTTCCAGCTTCTGGCTATTATAAATAAGGCTGCGATGAACATAGTGGAGCACGTGTCTTTTTTATATGTTGGGGCATCTTTTGGGTATATGCCCAAGAGAGGTATAGCTGGATCCTCAGGCAGTTCAATGTCCAATTTTCTGAGGAACCTCAGACTGATTTCCAGAATGGTTGTACCAGTCTGCAATCCCACCAACAATGGAGGTGTTCCTCTTTCTCCACATCCTCGCCAGCATTTGCTGTCACCTGAGTTTTTGATCTTAGCCATTCTCACTGGTGTGAGGTGAAATCTCAGGGTTGTTTTGATTTGCATTTCCCTGATGACTAAAGATGTTGAACATTTCTTTAGGTGTTTCTCAGCCATTCGGCATTCCTCAGCTGTGAATTCTTTGTTTAGCTCTGAACCCCATTTTTTTAATAGGGTTATTTGTCTCCCTCGGTCTAACTTTTTGAGTTCTTTGTATATTTTGGATATAAGGCCTCTATCTGTTGTAGGATTGGTAAAGATCTTTTCCCAATCTGTTGGTTGCCGTTTTGTCCTAACCACAGTGTCCTTTGCCTTACAGAAGCTTTGCAGTTTTATGAGATCCCATTTGTCGATTCTTGATCTTAGAGCATAAGCCATTGGTGTTTTGTTCAGGAAATTTTTCCAGTGCCCATGTGTTCAGATGCTTCCTAGTTTTTCTTCTATTAGTTTGAGTGTGTCTGGTTTGATGTGGAGGTCCTTGATCCACTTGGACTTAAGCTTTGTACAGGGTGATAAGCATGGATCGATCTGCATTCTTCTACATGTTGACCTCCAGTTGAACCAGCACCATTTGCTGAAAATGCTATCTTTTTTTCCATTGGATGGTTTTGGCTCCTTTGTCAAAAATCAAGTGACCATAGGTGTGTGGGTTCATTTCTGGGTCTTCAATTCTGTTCCATTGGTCTATCTGTCTGTCTCTGTACCAATACCATGCAGTTTTTATCACTATTGCTCTGTAATACTGCTTGAGTTCAGGGATAGTGATTCCCCTGAAGTCCTTTTATTGTTGAGGATAGTTTTAGCTATCCTGGGTTTTTTGTTATTCAGATGAATTTGCAAATTGTTCTGTCTAACTCTTTGAAGAATTGGATTGGTATTTTGATGGGGATTGCATTGAATCTGTAGATCGCTTTTTGGTAAAATGGCCATTTTACTATATTAATCCTGCCAATCCATGAGCATGGGAGATCTTTCCATCTTCTGAGGTCTTCTTCAATTTCTTTCTTCAGTGTCTTGAAGTTCTTATTGTACAAATCTTTTACTTGCTTGGTTAAAGTCACACCGAGGTACTTTATATTATTTGGGTCTATTATGAAGGTGTCGTTTCCCTAATTTCTTTCTCGGCTTGTTTCTCTTTTGTGTAGAGGAAGGCTACTGATTTATTTGAGTTAATTTTATACCCAGCCACTTTGCTGAAGTTGTTTATCAGCTTTAGTAGTTCTCTGGTGGAACTTTTGGGATCACTTAAATATACTATCATATCATCTGCAAATAGTGATATTTTGACTTCTTCTTTTCGATCTGTATCCTTGACCTCCTTTTGTTGTCTGATTGCTCTGGCTAGAACTTCAAGAACTATATTGAATAAGTAGGGAGAGAGTGGGCAGCCTTGTCTAGTCCCTGATTTTAGTGGGATTGCTTCAAGTTTCTCTCCATTTAGTTTAATGTTAGCAACTGGTTTGCTGTATATAGCTTTTACTATGTTTAGGTATGGGCCTTGAATTCCTATTCTTTCCAGGACTTTTATCATGAAGGGGTGTTGAATTTTGTCAAATGCTTTCTCAGCATCTAATGAAATGATCATGTGGTTTTGTTCTTTCAGTTTGTTTATATAATGGATCACGTTGATGGTTTTCCGTATATTAAACCATCCCTGCATGCCTGGGATGAAGCCTACTTGATCATGGTGGATGATTGTTTTGATGTGCTCTTGGATTCGGTTTGCCAGAATTTTGTTGAGTATTTTTGCGTCGATGTTCATAAGGGAAATTGGTCTGAAGTTCTCTTTCTTTGTTGGGTCTTTGTGTGGTTTAGGTATAAGAGTAATTGTGGCTTCATAGAAGGAATTTGGTAGTGCTCCATCTGTTTCAATTTTGTGGCATAGTTTGGATAATATTGGTATGAGGTCTTCTATGAAGGTCTGATAGAATTCTGCACTAAACCCGTCTGGACCTGGGCTCTTTTGGTTGGGAGACCTTTAATGACTGCTTCTATTTCCTTAGGAGTTATGGGGTTGTTTAACTGGTTTATCTGTTCCTGATTTAACCGGTACCTGGTATCTGTCTAGGAAATTGTCCATTTCCTGCAGATTTTCAAGTTTTGTTGAATATAGGCTTTTATAGTAAGATCTGATGATTTTTTTGAATTTCCTCTGAATCTGTAGTTATGTCTCCTTTTCATTTCTGATTTTGTTAATTTGGACACACTCTCTGTGTCCTCTCGTTAATCTGGCTGGGGTTTATCTATCTTGTTGATTTTCTCAAAGAACCAACTTTTGGTTCTGTTGATTCTTTCTATGGTCCTTTTGTTTCTACTTGGTTGATTTCAGCTCTGAGTTTGATTATTTCCTGCCTTCTACTCCTCCTGGGTGTATTTGCTTCTTTTTGTTCTAGAGCTTTTTAGGTGTGCTGTCAAGCTGCTGACATATGCTCTTTCCTGTTTCTTTCTGCAGGCACTCAGCGCTATGAGTTTTCCTCTTAGCACAGCTTTCATTGTGTCCCATAAGTTTGGGTATGTTGTACCTTCATTTTCATTAAATTCTAAAAAGTTTTTAATTTCTTTCTTTATTTCTTCCTTGACCAGGTTATCATTGGTAGAGCATTGTTCAATTTCCACGTATATGTGGGCATTCTTCCCTTATTGTTATTGAAGACCAGCTTTAGGCCGTGGTGGTCGATACTTGCGCATGGGATTATTTCTATCTTTCTGTACCTGTTGAGGCCCGTTTTTGACCAATTATATGGTCAATTTTGGAGAAAAGTACCATGAGGAGCTGAGAAGAAGGTATATCCTTTTGCTTTAGGGTAGAGCGTTCTATAAATATCCGTTAAGTCCATTTGGCTCATGACTTCTCTTAGTCTGTCTCGTCTCTGTTTAATTTCTGTTTCCATGATCTGTCCATTGATGAGAGTGGGGTGTTGAAATCTCCTACTATTATTGTGTGAGGTGCAATGTGTGTTTTGAGCTTTAGTAAGGTTTCTTTTACGTATGTAGGTGCCCTTGTATTTGGGGCATAGATATTTAGGATTGAGAGTTCATCTTGGTGGATTTTTCCTTTGATGAATATAAAGTGTCCTTCCTTATCTTTTTTGATGACTTTTAGTTGAAAATTGATTTTATTTGATATTAGAATGGCTACTCAGCTTGCTTCTTCGACCATTTGCTTGGAAAGTTGTTTTCCAGCCTTTCACTCTGAGGTAGTGTCTGTCTTTGTCTCTGAGGTGTGTTTCCTGTAGGCAGCAGAATGCAGGGTCCTCGTTGCGTATCCAGTTTGTTAATCTATGTCTTTTTTATTGGGAGTTGGGCCATTGATGTTGAGAGATATTAAGGAATAGTGATTATTGCTTCCTGTTATATTCATATTTGGATGTGAGGTTATGTTTGTGTGCTTTTCTTCTCTTTGTTTTGTTGCCAAGGCGATTAGTTTCTTGCCTCTTCTTGGGTATAGCTTGCCTCCTTATGTTGGGCTTTACCATTTATTATCCTTTGTAGTGCTGGATTTGTAGAAAGATATTGTGTAAATTTGGTTTTGTCATGGAATATCTTGGTTTCTCCATCTATATTAATTGAGAGTTTTGCAGGATACAGTAGCCTGGGCTGGCATTTGTGTTCTCTTAGGGTCTGTATGACATCAGTCCAGGATCTTCTGGCCTTCATAGTTTCTGGCGAAAAGTCTGGTGTGATTCTGATAGGTCTGCCTTTTATATGTTACTTGACCTTTTTCCCTTACTGCTTTTAATATTCTTTCTTTATTTTGTGCGTTTGGTGTTTTGACTATTATGTGTGGCGGGGAGGTGTTTCTTTTCTGGTCCAATCTATTTGGAGTTCTGTAGGCTTCTTGTATGCCTATGGGTATCTCTTTTTTTAGGTTAGGGAAGTTTTCTTCTATGATTTTTTGTTGAAGATATTTACTGGTCCTTTGAGCTGGGAGTCTTCACTCTCTTCTATACCTATTATCCTTAGGTTTGATCTTCTCATTGAGTCCTGGATTTCCTGTATGTTTTTTGGACCAGTAGCTTTTCCGCTTTACATTATCTTTGACAGTTAGTCAATGATTTCTATGGAATCTTCTGCTCCTGAGATTCTCTCTTCCATCTCTTGTATTCTGTTGGTGAAGCTTGTATCTACAGCTCCTTGTCTCTTCTTTTGGTTTTCTATATCAGGGTTGTTTCCATGTGTTCTTTCTTGATTGCTTCTATTTCCATTTTAATTCCTTCAACTGTTTGATTGTGTTTTTCCTGGAATTCTTTCAGGGATTTTGTGTCTCCTCTCTATGGGCTTCTACTTGTTTATTTATGTTTTCCTGGAATTCTTTCAGGCATTTTTTGCGATTCCTCTCTGTAGGCTTCTACTTGTTCTCTAAGGGAGTTCTTCGTCTTTCTTGAAGTCCTCCAGCATCATGATCAAATATGATTTTGAAACTAGATCTTGCTTTTCTGGTGTGTTTGGATATTCCATGTTTGTTTTGATGGGAGAATTGGGCTCCGATGGTGCCATGTAGTCTTGGTTTCTGTTGCTTGGGTTCCTGTTTGCCTCTCGCCATCAGATTATCTCTAGTGTTACTTTGTTCTGCTATTTCTGACAGTGGCTAAACTGTCCTATAAGCCTGTGTGTCAGGAGTGCTGTAGACCTGTTTTCCTCTTCTTTCAGTCAGTTATGGGGACAGAGTGTTCTGCTTTTGGGCGTGTAGTTTTTCCTCTCTACAGGTCTTCAGCTGTTCCTGTGGGCCTGTGTCTTGAGTTCACCAGGCAGGTCACTTGCAGCAGAAAATTTGGTCTTACCTGTGGTCCCGAGGCTCAAGTTTGCTCATGGGGTGCTGCCCACGGGCTCTCTGTGTGCAGTGGCAGCAACCAGGAAGATCTCGCCGCCCTTTCTGGGAGCCTCCGTGCACCAGGGTTCAGATGGGTTTAGTGTTTTCCTCTGGAATCAGTAATGTGTGCAGAGTGCAGTCTCCCCAACAATCCACATTCACTGGGGGTTCAGTCTTGCAGGACCAAGGGCTTCCCCTTCCACTGGTGCTCTTACTAGGCTATTCATTGCTACCTATGAGGTTGGAGCCCAGGGTCAGTCCATGTATAATCTTTGGGTAGTGGACTTAGTCCTGGAAGCTCTGGTTTGCTTGACATTGTTGTTCATATGGGGTCTGAAGCCCCTTCAAGCTCTTTCAGTCCTTTCTAAGATTCCTTCAACGGCAATCCCGTTCTCAGATTAGTGGTTTGCTGCTGGCATTCGCCTATGTATTTGCTATATTCTGGCTGTGTCTCTCAGGAGAGATCTACATCCGGTTCCTGTCAGCCTGCACTTCTTTGCTTCATCCATCTTATCTAATTGGATGGCCGTATATGTATGGGCCACATGTGGGGGAGGCTCTGAATGGGTGTTTCTGTTTTGAACATGGCTTATTCACAACATTCTAATAGACTACTAATGTTCTAATTTAGTTAATAACAATATATGTTCAAATAAATGAGCAAAGTATTTTAATATACATCTCTACAAAGGAGTTATAAAATGACTTTTCAGCACATGAAGTTCTCTCACGATCATTATTCATGACAGTAATAAATCAGATTATCAGATTACATTTCTAATTAATGAAACAGTTGGTATTTCCAATGACAACTGGTAATAAAGTTTAAATATATAGAGAATTTGAAGCCATAATGTGGTGCTATTTTGAATATTAAAAAGACTTATTTGAAACATAACATTTCCCTAACATATTAAATACAGAATTGCTGTATCATTTGGAAATTTCTCTTCTATGAATATACAAAATAAAAGAAAAGTCATAACCTGAAAAAAATTGGTGAAGATAATCATAGCTGGTTATTTTAAATAGCCATTGTACGGAAACATATTCAATGCTCATTAACAAAAAATTAATATACACAATACACATGGATTTATCTTGAAAATATATTATTTTACATTCTTTTTCCATTTTTTTCTTTTATTTAAATTGTTAACAGATGTCTCATCTATAGCCCTTACGCTGCCTTCAAGCTAAGTAAGATTTCTCTGTCTGAGCATTCTGGGTATTAAGAGTACAGGCATTTACTACAGTTATCTGACACTCAAAAATATTATATTTTTCTATTTTTATGGAATGCAGAAAATACAGATTTATAGGGCCAGAAATAGATTATGCTTGCCAAGGTACTTTATGTTTATTATTATACCAGCTGGTATGTCTAGGAAAGTATACAATGAATACATATGAGCAGAGATTTTCAGGTGACAAATAAACTCTGAAATGTGTCCTGTTGATGGTTATACAACTCTTAAATCCTTTTAAAAACAGTGAATTACCATTTAAAAACTGATTTTCCTTGATATAAATCACCTTAATGAATCTACTTATAAATGTAAAATGATTTTTATCATTTGACAATGTAATGGTGAAGTGTGACTATCAAAATAGAAGCTGTGATTCATAGTTTTAAATAAATAAAAGAACACTTACATTTTCTTTTTAAATTTATCTATTCATTATTTATTATTTATTTGCTCACTTATAAAACCCAGGGTTTTATACATGCTAGGCAAATGATCCACTTTTTTACCCTAATAATTATAGTACTTGTATTTAGGTAAAGAACATCAGTACAATAAGGTTATCATTAGGAAAGCATAATAATCAACATATCTATCCAATACTGTGATAGTTTATCATAATTCAGAATTACATTTTAGTGAATTATCCTTCATAGAGTATTACATGATCTTTCAGTTATAATTTATTAATGTTTGAAAATTAAAACATTAAAGATATGAACAAACTTATAGCTTGGAAAAATTCAATGTATTTTCTGGAAAAATAGTATGTTGAGGGAAGTATGAAAGTCACCTATATATTTTGAAACAAGATACACTTAATCTCTTTTTATTGTTGATCTTTTATTTGTGTTTTATTGATTATTTTATGTATTTATATTTCAAAATTATCCTCTTTCCTGGTTCCCTCTTCTCTCAGCCACCTTCCCCCTGCTTCTATGAGGACGATCCCCTTCCCACCCACTCACTTCCACCTCACCGGTATTCCCCTACACTGGGGAAATGAGCCTTCACAGAACCAAGTGCTTCTCCTCCTATTGATGCCAGAAAATAGCATTCTCTGATACATATGCAACAGAAGCCATGGGTCCCTCCATGTATACTCTGGTTGGTGGTTTAGTTCCTAGGAGCTTTGAGTGGTCCAGTTAGTTGATATTGTTGTTCTTCTTATGAGGATGTAAACACCTTCAGGTCCTTCAGTCCTTTCCCTAACTCCACCATTATAGTCCCTATGCTCAGTCCAATGGTTGGCTGAGAACATCCTCATCTGTATTGGTCAGGCTCTGGGCAAAGCCTCTCAGGAGACAGCTTACAGATACACCCTTAGTATACCCCTTTAATCTAAAACAATGAAGGTAAGGTTAGTTTGTAGAAGAAGGAATCCATGTTTGAGAGTGATGTCTAATTGAGGGGCAGACAAAGTGATGAATTAGAGAAATATTTGACAGAATGAATCAGAGATAGAGTATGCCCAATTCTCATGAGAACAGACAGAAAAGAGAGGCTACTTAAGAGGAGTGCAAAGTCAGGTGTTGAGGGCAGTTCAGTGAGTGCAATTTATTTGAGTCCAGGCAATGCAGTCAGTTCACTAGAGTTTGGCTGAGTTCAATTCAGAGGCAGTTTTGATTGGGACAGTTTTACATAGAGAGAGTGCAGAGAGAACAAGCTACATACAGGAGGTGAAACAGAATGAACCAGAGTATAAGGAAGGGCCAGGAAAATGGAGCAAAATGACAGAATTAGTTTGCAGCCAAGAAAAGCAATTCAGTGAGAAGCCGAGAGAAAACAGTTTGAATCAGTCAGCTTGGAGAGGAATTTGAGCCAAAACAGCTGAGTTGAATGAGCCAGTCAGAGTTCAGAAAGAACTAGAAAGGGTGAGCTTATTCAGGAGTAAGCCTCCAAGACAACAATCACATCTGGCAAATAAAAATTCCATTTAAAACATTGATAAATAATTTTACATAGTTTACACTGCAAACCAAATTTTAAACCATATAACTTTGGTATGTATACAATAAACACTCAATAATATAGGCTTTTATAATTGTGACTATGAGTCTGGTACTGTGAGGAAAACAGAGAAATGTCACTTGACACTCTGATTTAAAAGCTAAGATTTTAGTTAAAAGTAGTACTTAGTATAAAACTGAAAGAAATGTTTTAGTAATTAATGAGTACAAGACAGCAATAAAATATGTTTGTATGTATTATGTAAATGTCAACTTAGCAGATATATTAATCTATAGCGATAATTGAAGACCCATCAAATAAATGACATTTGATTTATATAAGTAGAATAAGGTGCAGAGAATACTCACTGGTATATCATAATTGAAACAAAGTTGCTAACTCCATTAGTTATTGTGGTGATCTGAATGAGAAAGGTTCTTAAAGCCCATAAATTTGAATATTTTAGCTCTTAGTTTGTGAATTATTTAGCAAGAATTATGAAGTATAGATTTGTTGGATGTGGTGTTTCACTGTGGATGGGCTTTGTAGATCAGATATGATCTTTCACCTACAGCGCCAGCACCATGCCTGCCTGCTTGCTGTAGTACTGGTTGCCATAATATTCAGGGGAAAACCTCTCTGAAACTATAAGCAAGCTCCCTTATATGTTTCTTTTATGGCTTCCCTTAGTCACAGTGGCTTTTTACAGCTATAGAATAGTAATTAAAACAGAAGTTGGTGTCAGGAATGATTACTGTTTGGGAAGAATATTAAGTATCTGAAGATGTAGAAGTAAAAAAGCAGTTAAACATTGTAAATGTGGTTTAACAGGGCATCCTGGTAAGAGCATGGAAAATGATTTTGTTGAAATAAATGTATACTGTAGAGTCAGAGCTCATGAAATTTAAGAGAGAAACAATATCAGCAACTTAGCTAGTGACCATTCTTGTATTTTGGCGAAGAATATAGTTGCTTTCAACCCTTGTCCCTCTCACCGCTCCCCAAAATCTGTTGAATGTTAAAAAGGTTTTGAACTAATATTATTTGCAGAGGAAATTTCAAGATAGCCTAGTATTGACTGTACCATGTGGCTATTAGTGATCACTCTTATGCACATCTACAACTAAAAAGAGCAAGCTGAACACAAAGAAATACAAAATGCACAGTTCAAGCAGAAAAGGAATACCAGGAAATTCAATGTTGGAGCCAAGTCCTATGCTAAAGAAAATGAGAAACTTAAATAAATGCCTGATAAGAAATGGACTGAAAGAGCTGAAGGGGCTTGAGATCCCACCCATATGAACAACAATGCCAACCAACCAGAGCTTCCAGGACTAAGCCACTACTCAAAGACTATACATGGACTGACCCTGGACTCTAACCTCATAGGTAGCAATGAATAGCCTAGTAAGAGCTCCAGTGGAAGGGGAAGCCCTGGGTCCTGCCAAGACTGAATCCCCAGTGAATGTGATTGTTGGGGGGAGGTTGGTAATGGGAGGAGGAAGGGAGGAATACCTATATAGAAGGGAGGAGGGTATGGGGATGTTGGCCTGAAATCAGGAAAGGAATAACATTTGAAATGTAAATAAAAATACCCAATTTAATAAAGATGGAAAAAATAAATGGCATAAAAGGGTGTTAAGACCACCACCACCAAGCCATGTTTAGAACTTTTGAAAATAATTAAAGAAAAGCTATGCAATAACAGAAAACAAGAAGAAATCAAAGCTAATGCAAAAGAAGTTCAAGAGCAGGCCAGGTTCCAACACATGGTTCTAGCTCTATAAAGAAGGATATAGGAGTAAAGAAATTGTGGAAACTTTTACTGCAGTTAAAGAGGGCAGTTAAACTAGGCATATGATGTGTAGTCCCTGCATGGACGCCTAGAGAGGTCATTGTATGAAACAGTGAAAATGAAGCCTGAATTGCGTTGACGACCGGAGTATGCTGAAGATGCAAGAATTGTGGGATACTTGTCAAGTAGAGTTGAAGACAGGGCATGGATCCAGCCCAAGAGTAAGATGTGTATTACTTGAAGTCAACAAAGTTTGAAGAAATGGGAGATCTGAAGAGTCCTTTGACATCAGACATACAGGTGCAGGATCTGGAGTTTGCCCCGCTAGATTTTGGTCTTAGTTTCTTACAGTGTTTCCTCACAATGCCTCTTTTCCTCCTTCTTAGAGTGATAATGTATGTTTTATGTCATCGTATGTTAGAAGTATATAATATGGTTTTTGATTGTATAGGAGAGCAAGAGATTGCCTTCAGTCTCGCACCCCCACCCCCAATAAACTTTGGACTTTTAAACAATCTTGAGATTATGAAAGACTGTGAGAACTTTTGAAATTGGACTGCATGCATTTTGCATTATGATGTGGGTACAAGCTTATGGAGACCAGGGAGTAGAATGTGGTTTTAGTGAGAATGGCACCCATAGGCTCATATACTTAGATGCTTGGATACCATTTGGTGGACTGTTTAGGAAGGATTAGGAGGTATGGCCTCGTTGCAAGTGATATATCACTGGGGGGTGGGCTTTGGGATTTCAAAAATCCACATCATGCTCTGTCTTGATTGCTCTCTGCCTGCAAATGGAAGATCAGATAAGTACACTCAGCTACTGCCCCAGAACTTGCCTACTGTCTGCCTGCCTACCTGCCTGATACCATACTCCCTGCTATGATGTTCATGTACTAAGCCTCTAAAATTCTATTACCTCGATTAAATGCTTTCCTTTGTAAGTTGCCTTTCTTATGGCATCTCTTCACAGCATAGAAGACTTTTTTTATTATGATAAAGCACAATAACTAAGTCAATTTTTAAAAGAAAACATATTGAATTATATTCATAGGTAAGGGCATTATTCAGCCATTATCAGAGAAGCATCTTCCTGCAGAAGATGGGGAAATACAGAGACTCACAGCCAGACAGTATGTAGAGAATGAGAGCTTATTAGACACAGCTGTAAATGTGATTTCTCCTCCAAACTTCTTATATCAGAGCTCAGGGAACCCCATATAAGAGAAGGAAGAGTCAGAGAGGATGGAGGACACCAGGAGAACAAGTCCCTCTAAATCAAATGAGCAAAGTTCAACTAAACTCATAGAGACTGAAGCAATGTGCACAGGGCCTACATGGATCTGCACCATGTCCCGTACATATATATTATAGCTTTCAGTTTAATAATTTTATGGGACTTTTGAATGTGTAAATGAGTGAGTTGATCTCTGATTCTTGTGCCTTTCCTTGAGGCTCCTTGCCTTCTTGGTTGGTTTGCTTTGTCCAACTTTGATTTGATGTTTTTTGTTTGCTTGTTTTATCATCTGTTTTATTGTATCTCATAAAAGACTATTCTTTTCTAAAAGGAGACAGAAAGGAAATGGATATAGACAGAAAAGGAGTGGGAGATGAGGTAGATCTGGAAAGAGTAGAGGTAGGAGAAACTGTAATCAGTGTTTATTGTATAAGGAAATAGTCTATTTTTAATAAAGGAGAAAATGCATTTAATTGGACTTATAATTCCAAAGGATTAGAGTCTATGACGGTGGAGCAATGGCATGGTAGTAGGAATGGGTGAGAGTATACATCTTACAAACTGCAAGCAAGAGGCAAAAAGTTTACTGGGAATTACAGGAGGATTTGGAAGCCAGAAACTGCTCCCAGTGTCATACTCCCTCCAGTAAGGCCACACCTCCTAATCCTTCCCAAACAGCCACCAACTAGAGACCAAATATTGAAATGCACAAAACTTATGTAGTATATCTCATTCAAATCACCACAATATCAATATTATTCAACCATCATAGTCTGTCTGTATTTGCAGGGAAACAGCTTAGCAAAAACCCTGTATTTATAGCGGATATTGATATTGTTCCTGTTTTTCTTGTGCAGGTTAAGCTGTTTAAATACATTTAAACATTCTAAATGTTCTGTTCATATGTGATAAAAATCGACTTAAAATTTTAAATCTATCTAAAATGTAATTGCAACAATGTTATAGTTTGCTTATTTTAGTTTTAGGGTTAATAATAATCATTCTAAGATTTGTGTATTATCATTTCATATTATTTATGGCAAGCATCTGAAAAATACTGTATAAGCAAGCTGTCCCGGCCAGGATCCAGTTATTCAGGGTCGAAGAGACTTTCTACCCAGGGCCAAAATGAGGTGAAGAAGAAGGAGACCAATCAAATTCTATTGTCCAAGGTCTAGATTTATTGGGATGAGCGTTACAGCTTTTAAGGCTTTCAGGTAGGGGAATGACCTTTGTGAAACATGAAGGAGGGGGAGATGAGGATATAAGCAGTGATAGCTGGAGGCAAAGAGGTCAGGTGATGAGGTCAGGTGGTGGAGACACCGGGTGTAGACTGAGGAGATAACTGATTTTTTTTCTCCTTTTTTTTTATTTTTTTTTTATTTATTTTTTTTTTTTTTTTTAACTTGAGTATTTCTTTATTTACATTTCGAGTGTTTTTCCCTTTCCCGGTTTCCGGGCAAACATCCCCCTCCCCCCTCCCCTTCTTTATGGTTGTTCCCCCTCCCCATCCTCCCCATTGTCCCTCCCCCCAACAATAGGCTGGAAGCATCCCGTGTGAATGTTATCTTTCTGTGCCATAAATTCATGGGAGAGGCTCTTAGAGGAGTATGTGTGGCCAAGAGTCACGTAGCCACTTTGAGCTATAGTCACAAAACGGCCAGGCCCAAATCCAATATGGCTCCCTACACTTAGCAATTGGTGTAAACCTCCAAAGGTTAAAGGAAATTACTGAATAATTAATTCTATCATTTAAAAGTTATCCAACATAATCACTTGGGATATGTTTGATCCTTTACATTTTCATAGTTTCATGAAATTGAAGCAAAATTATCCTATATTTAAAACAAAAATACTTTTTATGAAGTATTTGAGAAAATACAATGTGTTTTTATCATACATCTCCAAACTCCTCCTATATCTACTCTCTATACCTTCATCTCCCTACCCACACATGTTTAAATTTTCTTCACCCCACCACTTGAGTCCAGCTTTTGTTGCTCAACTACTTTGGGGAATGGGGCCTGCCCTGGAGTCTGGTTTATCTACCAAGTGTCATGTCACTAATGGAGCTGACTCTCTATCTACTAACTGCTATCCAGCACCAGTAGTTCTTCAACTGGTGGTACTTCATCATCGCCCCCTTAACTCAATGCTGGAATTTTGTCGGTTTTGAGCTTACTCAAGCCTCATGCATCCTCTCACAATCACTGTAAATTCATATGTGCAACTTCCCTGCTGTGTGCAGAAAGCATTCTTAACCTTGCAATCATCTACCACTTCTATCTCTTACAATTTTTCTGCCTCTATTTCTATAAAGATCTCCAAGCCTTGTATGTATGTGCGTGCATGTGTGCATGTGTGTGTGTGTGTGTATGTGTTTGTTTGTGTGTGACATGTGATATGTACATCTTATTTAGAGCTGATTACCCCATAATTTTTTATTCTCTACTTACCAGTTAAAGGTCTCTGTGTTAGTCATCATCTGCTAAAAGAAGCTTTTCTCATGAAGGCCAAGAGGTGTACTGTTTTATGAATAGCAATAAGTCACTAGGAGTCATTTTAATACTATATCCATTTACTAAGTAATAGTACTTAGTTCTCCCTTAAGTTCTAGAACCTATCTAGTAACTACATGTTCTTTGCTTTATTAACAGTTCCAGAAAAGAATTCCAGTTCATGAAGAAAACGTGAAGTCCAATAAGATTTTTGGTTTGCTCCCAAAGTGTTTGTACCACTGTTGCGCAAGTGACCATATCTTGTCAAGCATAGCTGAGTGATACTGAAGATTATTTGTCATCCGGTAGCATGCAGAGAACCCACAGCACTCTAAAAGCTTGACAATAGGCATAAAGATTCAAGTAATTGCCAGGTTGGTATATCTATACTTTGTGAGTCTAGTAGGCTGTGTCTATAGCAGTAGGATCTTACTGTCAAATTCTAGAAGGTTGCCAAATATTAACAATGTTCTGTCATATTTCAGGAGGTCTATGGGATCCCACTTAAAACTACCCTTTATGAAAACTAAGATAAAACCAAATATTTACTATTCAATTCTTTATGGTTGGCTTTATTTGGTTTCTTATTTCCATTTCACAGATGTTCCTTTGATACAATAAAAGATACATAGAAAACAGATAATTTAGTATATTCTATACATCATCTCTGTTGGTGTCTATATCTTTGTGGGAATAGTCTCACTGAAAAGACATCAAGAGAAATATTTGTGTGTATTGCATAGATACAAATGGGTTCTGACTATCAATTTTATCAATCATCATATTTCAAATTCTTAAAAGTCAAATTTGTATAGAAATATTTGACACATTTCCCATTAGTTGGTTTAAACATATGTCTGATTATTAAGTTTTTTTCAAATTTAAATACTTCTTGATACAATAAGAACAACAAACATATGAGGCTGTTACTTCTTTGGAAAACTTTCATATATATCATCCTTCCATAAAGCAAGAGGAGGAGGAGGAGGAGGAGGAGGAGGAGGAGGAGGAGGAGGGAGGAGGAGGAGACAGAGAGAGAGAGAGAGAGAGAGAGAGAGAGAGAGAGAGAGAGAGAGAACAAGAAGTAAAAGTTGTTACTCTGATATAAAACACAGGGAAACAATACATTTACAAAATAGATAATATTTCACTCCATGGACCACTTCTGCATAATACAGTGATAAAGCTAGTTGTTTCATGTCCTGTCTCCCTCCAAATCTAGTATGACTAATTGAAGTCACATTTCACTTAGTAAGACCAGGGTTTGTCTGCTCTTCTTTGTATGAGAGGATACTGTTTTATTTCCAATGCTCGGCGATATTGATAGGTGAAAACAAAGACTTAGTTTTCACTGGCTGTCTAATGGAAGTAGACTTCATTCACATTCTCTCCATAAACTTTGTCAAGACAGAATACGAGGCGTATCCTTCATCTACCACACGATGGCAGCAGTTAGCACCTAATTCCCTTTACCATCAGTAGTTTTTTTGTCCTCCCCCCCTGTAGTTTTAGTGGGGTTCAGTATGAACTGAGCCTCAATAACAAAGGTTCTCAAGCTGTAGACAGTGAATACTTTGGGGGGCTGTCCAAAAGACCTTTTCACAGGTTTACCTAAACCATTGGGAAATAGATATTTACATTACAATTCATAACAGAGGCAAAATTAGTTATGAAGCATCAGTGAAATAATTGTATGGTTGAGGTTCACCACAGAATAAGGAACTGTATTCAGGGGCCACAGCATTAGGAAGGTTGAGAACCACTGGTCTATGAGAATGCACTTTCAGCAAGTATGAGGGAGTTACTCTGGTTCTTTACTGTCTCCAGTCTGAGTATGCCAAAAGAGACAATTCTCCATGCCATGTGGATCTTAAAACATGATAAGAGGCTCAAATAGTTGGCCCTCTGCTCCATTTCCTCTAACTATTCTCCCTACTTTTGAGTCATTACTACCCAGTTAGAATCTGAGCCTCCTCCCTTACAGTATCAATTAAATAAAAGCAGTAATTAACACATGGTTTTCCTACGTTAGCATTTGGTGTAGGCAGGGAGGATGAGCTTGTGAATCACTAGTCTTCAATGACATCATGTTGAGCAGGCACTGCAAGCTTGATTCAATGGACACATCTTTCTGCCCCTTCTCTCCAGATTTCTTTGAACTCCCTAAACAAAACAAGTCCATGATAGAAAATATTAAGTTACAGCCACACAACCACATTAACAAAATATTCAAGGTATGGTAAAGCATTCATAAAGTTAAGAGTTTAGACAGCCACAAATTGACAAGACCAAAGAGACATTAGATAATGAAAAAGTTTGGAAATGCATGATTTTAATTATTCTATTATAACAACATAAGAACTCAAATGATTAAAATAAGATAAAATAAAATAAATAAATAAAATAAAAATGATTTAAAATAAGTGACAAATAGATTTCTGTAAAGCAAAAAGAAAATATTTGGAGAAATTAAAAGGAAACATAAAAATGAAACACAAGAACTAAAAATGTAAGAAGTATGATTAGTAGTCAAACAAAATGATTAGATTAAAATCAATAGAATCTGAATGCAATTTATTTGTTAGTCAAAGAAAAAGTGTAAAAGGATGGAATAGTACTTATGTAATTTAGGGGTACACACTAAAAATGATAACCTTCGTATCTATATGCTCTCAGAGAAAAAGACTGTGGGACTGAAATGGTCTGTAAGAGCTGAAATGCCTGCAATTTGTTAAATTCATAAACATTCAGAGTGAAGTAGTTGAGTGTAGTCACAGTAAGATAAAAGCCAGAGAGCTAATGTCAGAACATCAGAAGTAAACTTCAGAATGATTGTTTTTAAAAAAGCATTTTGAAAGCTAAACCAACAAGACATAACACAGAAGCAATTTTTGAGACTGAAGGAGCTGAAGTGTTTTTCCAGCCCCATAAGAACAACAATATCAACTATCCATTCTCCTTAGAGCTCCCAGAGACTAAACCACCAACCAAAGAGTACACACAAAAGGACCCATGGCTCTAGCTGCATATGTACCAGAGGATGGCCTTATTGGGCACCAATGGGAGGGGAGGCTCTTGGTCTTGCCAAGGTAGAGAAATGTCAGGGCAGGGAGGAGGGAGGGAGTGGGTGGGGGAAGCACCCTTATAGAAGCAGGGGGAGGGGCGATGGAATAGGATGTTTCCAGAGGGGAAACCAGGAAAGGATATAACATTTGAAATGTAAATTTAAAAAACAAACAATTAAAATACTAAAAAATAAAAATATCATTCAAGAAGTGAAATAAAAGAAGTGTTAAATTCAAGTTCTTTAGTCACAGACTTATCTTCTAGGAATAAAATGGAATTTTATAACTAAAAGTACAAATCTTTAAATAACTTAAGATTTGACAACTGTACTGAGGTATTTAACAAAGAAAATGGAAACCCATGCATTCTCTCTCTCTCTCTCTCTCTCTCTCTCTCTCTCTCTCTCTCTCTGACATATCTGACATACACATAGCATCTTTCTTTATGGTAGCACTCAAACAGAATCTACCAAACTATGCTTCCAGTATGTTAACAAAGCAAATTGTACACACACCATAAGCAACAACAGAAATCAAGGCCCAAATGTTTCCACAAAGCACACCAAGAAATGAGCACATCATAGCATGCATAAACATTAAAAGGATGATAGTATTTGAAAAAAATCAGTGTCTTATGCCGTTAGTGGCAGCAGTAAGTGAACTCAAGGATTTTAGAGTGCATGATGTTCGGTGGAAAAACTGGTGGAGCGACAGGAAAGAAGCTGGAGGGAGGGAGTGGCGATGGATTTGATCAGAACATATTCATGAATGAAATTCCCAAAACAAAAAAGAAAAAGATGATGTGCAAAATTTGCATGCTGAATGATTAAGTATATTTAACATTTACAAAATAAAGCTTAAAGAAAAATATTAAGAATTGTGAAATATCAGGTTGAGAAACTATTTTTATAAATGAACAATACACATGTTTCTTACATGAATGGCACAACTAATGTGTTGACTATAGTGGTTGTTAAAAAATGTTCCAGAACTTTTATAAAATACATAAATGTATACACATATGTACATATAAGTGAGAAAATATAAAAGTGATAAGTTATGAATAAGAGTAGTAGGTTTAATTGCTGTCAATTTTCTGGTTTCTATTTTACTATAGTTATACATTGACACTATATAAGGATATATAGTGTATTGAGGACTAAATTATCGTTTTCTTCAAAAAAAATCATATGCTGAAGTTTTTATTCCCAAGGATGTAGGATAGGGTTAGAATCTTTATCCCCCATGTAAAAACAAGCAAAATTGCATTCTCCCGTGGGGCAAAATAGGGGCTTTTCCTAGGAATTGAATCTTGTGGCACTTTAATCTTGAATGTACACACTTCTATCACACTTTACCATAGCATCCCAAGCCAAGCAAAACACAGGCCTCTGTTCATGTTCTGAGCCTACATTGTGACTCTACATTTACTTCGAACTATAACAGTTTAATGAGTGTCCCCCTGAACAGTTGTTCACTTTATAAAGTCATTTGGGAAGTACTTATTGTAGGTTGTTTTAAATTGGATTAATAACCTTTAAAATTGGTGATGCTAAGTGTCTATATTACACTTATTGAAACATCTCTCACCTTTTCTGGTTCCTGAATACTTGAAACAACTGGAGGCAAATTGGCTGCAGAATAGAGCATGCTACAAAGTATGAATAAAACAAGGAGAGAGAAAGGTAGGTGAGGGAAGCCAAGTAGTTTGTCATTCTGTCTGAGCATGCCAGTCTTCTCCTTATTCCAAGAAGGCAGCAGGGAGGAAATGAAAAGAGCATTGAACTTCCTATCTACACCACAAGACATGGGGCTTCTGCCTGTGAAAGGATGAGAGCTAGCCACTCCACCTGATTCCAGGGTTTCTACTCTGGGGATTTCAACAAAGCTCCTTGTATGGCATGAGATTTCTACACCAAAGTACTTTTTAACTTCCTATATTTTTGGTTGTGAGCCTAGCCTTTAATGGCTGAGCCATCTCTCCAGCCCACCTTTTAACTTCTAATTGTTTAGAAAATAACTTTTGATGTAAAACTTTCTGGAAAATTATATTTCTATGGTAAGATTTTACAAAGAAAGATCATTTTGAGAGACTACAGAAAAGTGAGTAGGTTCGGAGGATCAGTTCCTCACATTCACGCCAACACTGAATATGTTACTTCCTAGTAAATGCAACTTGTAATTTTAACACTAACAAATGAAGTTATAAATTTTTATTGGATAAAATGTAAATTTTATATATTTACATTTTCCTTCATTTTTAGAGCAAAAATATGGTATTTAGATAATATTCTGAAATGATATTAATACAGATGGGCACATATAATATTTGCATTGTATTGTATGCTGATGTTGGAATATATTGGTTACTAATGAGTTGACACCATTTCTATATGAATGGTACCATATTTTTAGCATGAATCTTAGCAAATGTTAGTTTTTTTAATTTTTAAAAATTTTTTATTATATATTTCTTTACTTACATTTCAAGGTTATTCCCCTTCCCTGGTTTCCATCCATAAGCCCCATTCCTTCCCCTCCTCCCCATAATGGGTGTTCCCACTACATCCCCCCATCCTTTATTGCTCCCTCCCCATTCCCCTGCACTGGGGGTCCAACCTTGGCAAGACCAAGGGCTTTCCCTTCCACTGGTGCCCCAACAAGGCTATTCTCTGCTACATATGCAGTTGGAGCCTTGGGTCAGTCCATGTAGAGTCTTTTGGTAGTGGTTTTGTCCCTGGAAGTTCTGGTTGGTTGGCATTGTTGTTTTTATGGGGTTGCAAGCTCCTTCAACTCTTTCAATATTTCCTCTAATTCCCCCCAAGGGGTCCTATTCTCAGTTCGGTGGTTTGCTGCTACTATTGACCTCTGTATTGGGCATGCTCTGGATATGTCTTTCAGGAGAGATCAATATCCAGTCCGTTTCTGCATGCATTTGTTAGCTTCATCAATCTTATCTAGTTTTGGTCACTGTATAGATATGGGCCACATGAGTGTCAGGCTCTAAGTGGCCATTCCTTGAGTCGCTGCTCTAAACTTTGTTTCCATATCCCCTCCTATGAATATTTTCCCCCTTTTAAGAAGGAATGGGAGCATCTTCGTTTTGGTCATTCTTGTTCTTGAGCTTCCTGTGGTTTGTAGATTGCATCTTGGGTAATTTGAGCTTTTTGCCTAAATATCCACTTATCAATAAGAGCATACCAAGTGTGTTTTTCTGTGATTGAGTAACCTCACTCAGGATGATATTTTCTAGTTCATTCCATTTGCCTATGAATTTCTTGAAGTCATTGTTTTTGATAGCTGAGTAATATTCCATTGTGTAGATGTACCACATTTTTTGTATCCATTCTTCTGTTGAAGGGCATCTGGTTCTTTCCAGCTTCTGGCTATTATACATAAGGCTGCTATGAACATAGTGGAGCAAGTGTCTTTGTTATATGTTGGAGCATCTTTTGGGTATATGCCCAAGAGAGATATAGCTGGGTCCTCAGATAGTTAAATGTCCAATTTTCTGAGGAACCTCCAGACTGAGTTCCAGAATGGTTGTACCAGTCTGCAATCCCACCAACAATGGAGGGGTGTTCCTCTTTCTCCACATCCTTGCCAGCATTTGCTGTCACCTGAGTTTTTGATCTTAGCCATTCTGACTGGTGTAAAGTGGAATATCAGAGTTGTTTTGATTTGCATTTCCCTGATGACTAAGGATGTTGAACACTTCTTTAGGTGCTTTTTGGCCATTTGAAAATCCTCAACTGAGAATGTTTTGTTTAGCTCTGTACCCCATTTTTAATAGGGTGATTTGGCTCTCTGGAGTCTAACTTCTTGAGTTCTTTGTATATTTTGGATATTAATCCTCAGATGTAGGATTGGTAAAGATATTTTCTCAATCTGTTGGTTGCCGTTCTGTCCTAATGACAGTGTCTTTTGCTTTACAAAAGCTTTGCAGTTTTATGAGGTCCCATTTGTCGATTTGATCTTAAATCATAAGCCATTGGTGTTTTGTTCAGGAAAATTTCCCCAGTGCCCATGTGTTCAAGACTCTTCCCCACTTTTTCTTCTATTAGTTTGAGTGTATCTGGTTTGATGTGGAGGTCCTTGATCCATTTGGACTTAAGCTTTGTACAGGGCAATAAGAAAGGATTGATTTACATTCTTCTGCATGCTGACCTCCAGTTGAAACAGCACCATTTACTGAAAATGCTATCTTTCTTCCATTGGATGGTTTTAGCTCCTTTGTCAAAGATCAAGTGGCTATAGATGTGTGGGTTCATTTCTGGGTCTTCAATTCTGTTTCACTGATCTACCTGCCTGTCTCTGTACCAATACCATATAGTTTTTTGTTTTTGTTTTTGTTTTTTTTTAAATCGGGCAGTGTTTCATTTTCCTTTACAATTTAATAAATACTTCCTGATGACTGCACATGGGGTAAGACTGATTGGTAGTTCAGAAAGGTCACAGCGATGGTGTTTTCCTGACACTGTAGTCTTCCATAGTGAGTGGAATGACTTGTATGACATCACTGTCAAACCAGCAAGACTGCATTTATGCACCCATCATTTTCAGGATTGTTGGTAACTTGAGCATACTTTCCCCAAATCACCTTGCCTCCTTGTGTCACAAGGCCCACTCCCTCACATGCACTTCAATGACTGTACCTTTGGTGATCACAACCAGGATTGTATGTAATGGGGAGGATGGATTCTTTTTCACACCGAGTATAGGCAGGCAAAAGGTAGCTTTCAGCTCAGGGTGTGTGACATGGGTTTTTTTGAAACTTAGACCCATTGACCTAATAAACCTTTCATATTTAGGTGGTTTTCTTGTAAAACCATCACCAACAAAGCAGACTTGTGTAACCATTCTCTTCTGTGCCTTTTTTTTTTCCTGTTCGAATAACTTTCAGTACTTCTGTTTCTCCTTGGGCACAAACTTTGGGTAGAGGGATTCCCCATTTCCCTCCTTTTTTCTTTCTGCTCTGCTTAATCATGTTGGAAAGTACTTTTGCTCTCGACTGCCCCTCTCTGTCCAGCAGGTAGGCAGGGACTGCTCCCTGTGGAGTCTTCTCATCATCCTTCTGCTTGGTGTTTCACTTTTAATGCATCTTAATGGTCTTTTTCATTTGTATTTTCTCAGCATGGCACTGTTTATGATAGAGCTTAGCCTTCAGGCCATTTTTTTTTTTTTTTTTCTTTGAATGTTCATGGGCCTCCCGAGGTTCTTTCTTTCTCTTTTTGTCATGGTAGTCCAAACGATATCTATATCATTTGCAGTGCAGTTCAATACATTCATTTTGTGGCATGATGACAGCCACGGAGCAGTCCACGACCTCCCGAGTTCCAAGAACTTCTTAATTCCTGATTATCACTGGCCCACGAGCCTGCTTCACTCCTCCAAAGAGTTTTAATCACTATTGCTCTGTAATACTGCTTGAAGTCAGGGATCGTATTCCCCCAGAAATTCTTTTATTGTTGAGTATAGGTTTCGCTATCCTAGGTTTTTTGTTATTCCAAATGAATTTGCAAATTGCTCTTTCTATCTCTATAAAGAATTGAGTAGGAATTTTCATTGGGATTGCATTGAATCTGTAGATTGCTTTTGGCAAACTGGCCATCTTTACTATATTAATCCTGCCAATCCATGAGCATGGAAGATCTTTTCATCTTCTGAGATCTTCCTCAATTTCTTTCTTCAGAGACTTGAAGTTCTTGTCATACAAATCTTTCACTTGCTTGGTAAAGTCACAACAAAATATTTTATTATCTGGGACTATTGTGAAGGTGTCATTTTCCTAATTTCTTTCTCAGCCTGTTTATCCTTCAAGTAGAGGAAGGCTACTGATTTGTTTAAGTTAATTTTATACCCAGCCACTTTGTTGAAGTTGTTTATTAGGTTAAGTACTTCTCTGGTGGAACTTTTGGGGTCACTTAAATATACTATCATGATACTATATGATGATGGATGATCGTTTTGATGTGTTCTTAGTTTCTGTTTGCAAGAATTTTATTGAGTATTTTTGTGTCAATATTCATAAGGGAATTTGTTCTGAACTTCTCTTTCTTTGTTGGGTCTTTGTGTGGTTTAGGTATAAGAGTAATTGTGGATTCGTAGAAGGAATTTGGTAGTGCTCTGTCTGTTTCAATTTTGTGGAATAGTTTGGACAGTCTTGGTATGAGGTCTTCTATGAAGGTCTGATAGAATTCTGCACTGAACCCATCTGGACCTGGGCTCTTTTTGGTTGGGAGATTTTTAATAACTGCTTCTATTTCTTTAGGAGTTATGGGGTTGTTTAGATGATTTATTTGTTTCTGATTTAACTTTGTTACCTGGTATCTGTCTAGAAAATTGTCATTTCCTCCAGATTTTCCAATGTTGTTGAATATAGGCTTTTGTAGTAGGATCTGATGATTTTTTTAATTTCTTCAAATTCTGTTGTTATGTCTCCCTTTTCATTTCTGATTTTGTTAATTTGGATACACTCTCTGTGGCCTCTGGTTATTCTGGCTAAGAGTTTATCTATCTTGTTGATTTTCTCAAAGAACCAGCTCCTGCATTTGTTGATTCTTTGTATAGTACTTTTTGTTTCTCCTTGGGTGATTTCAGCTCTGAGTTTGATTATTTGCTGCCTTCTACTCCTCTTGGGTTTATTTATTTCTTTTTGTTCTAGAGCTTTTAGGTGTTCTGTCAAGCTGCTGACATATGCTCTTTCCTGTTTCTTTTTGCAGGCACTCAGAGCTATGAGTTTTCCTCTGAGTATTGCTTTCATTGTCTCCCATAAGTTTAGGAATGTTGTATCTTCATTTTCATTAAATTCTAAGATGTCTTTAATTTCTTTCTTTATGTCTTCCTTGAACAAGTTGTCATTGAATAGAGCATTGTTTAATTCCCATGTATATGTGGGCATTCTGTCATTATTGTTGTTATTGAAGACTGGTCTTAGTGCGTGGTGATCTGAGAGGATGCATGGGATTATTTCAATCTTCCTGTATCTGTTGAGGCCTGTTCTGTGACCGATTATATTGTCAATTTTGGAGAAGGTTCTATGAGGTGGTGAGAAGAAGGTATATCCTTTTGTTTTAGGATAAAATGTTCTATAAATATCTGTTAGGTCCATTTGGTTCATGACTTCTCTTTGTCTATGTCTCTGTTTAATTTCTGTTTCCATGATCTGTCCATTGATGAGAGTGGGGTGTTGAAGTCTCCTACTATTATCGTGTGAGGTGCAATGTGTGCTTTGAGCTTTAGTAAGGTTTCTTTTATGAATGTAGGTGCCCTTGCATTTGGAGCACAAATATTTAGGATTGAGAGTTCATCTTGGTGGATTTTTCCTTTGATGAATATGAAGTGTCATTCCTTATCTTTTTTAATGACTCTTGGTTGGAAGTCAATTTTATTTGATATTAGAATGGCAACTCCATCTTGTTTCTTTGGGCCATTTGGTTGGAAGGTTGTTTTACAGCTATTTACTCTGAGGTAGTGTCTGTCTTTGTCTCTAAGTTTCCTGTATGCAACAATATGCTGGGTCCTCTTTACATATCCAGTCTGTTAGTCTATGTCTTTTTATTGGGGAATTGAGCCCATTGATGTTGAGAGATATTAAGGAATAATGATTGTCGCTTCTTGTTATTTTCGTTGTTAGAGGTGGAATTATGTTTGTCTTTCTTTTGGTTTCATTGCAGGGAAATTATATTCTTGCTATCTGTACAGTCTAGTTTCTCTCCTTGTGTTGGAGTTGTCCATCTATTATCCTTTGTAGGGCTGGATTTGTAGAAAGATATTGTATAAATTTGGTTGTGTCATGGAATACCTTGGTTTCTTCATCTATGTTAATTGAAAGTTTTGCTCTATACAGTAACCTGTGTTGGGATTTGTGTTCTCTTAAGGTTTGTATGACATCTATCCAGGATCTTCTGACTTTCATTTTCTCTGGTGAGAACTCTGGTGTAATTCTATAGGTCTGCTTTATATGTCACTTGACCTTTTTCCCTTACTGCTTTTAATATTCTTTCTTTCGTTTTGTGCATTTGGTGTTTTAACTATTATGTGACAGGAGGAATTTTTCTTCTGGTCCAATCTATTTGGAGTTCTGTAGGCTTCTTGTATGTTTATGGGCATCTCTTCCTTTACATTAGGGAAGTTTTCTTCTATAATTTTGTTGAATATATTTACTGGCCCCTTAAGTTGGAAGTCTTCCCTTTCTTCTATACCTATTATCCTTAGGTTTGATCTTCTCATTGTGTCCTGGATTTCCTGGATGTTTTGGGCTAGGACCTCTTTGCATTTAACATTATCTTTGACAGTTGTGTCAATGTTTTCTATAGTATGTCCTGCCCCTGAGATTCTCTCTTCTATCTCTTGTATTCTGTTGGTGATGCTTGTATCTATGGCTCCTTGTCTCTTCCTTTAGTTTTCTATATCAAGGGTTGTCTCCATTTGTGCTTTCTTAATTGTTTCTACTTCCATTTTCAATTCTTTCACCTGTTTGGTTGTGCTTTCCTGTAATTCTTTCAGTGATTTTTGTGTTTCTTCTCTAAGGGCTTCTACTTGTTTACTTGTGCTTTCCTGCATTTCTCTAAGGGAGTTCTTTATGTCTTTCTTAAAGTCCTCCATCATTATCAAAAACTGTGATTTCAAATCTAAATCTTGCTTTTCTGGTATGTTTGAATATCCAGTATTTTCTTTGGTGGGAGTACTGGGCTCTGATGATGCCAAGTAGTCTTGGTTTTTCTTGATTAGGTTTCTGTGCTTTCCTCTAGCCATTGGGCTCTCTCTGATGTTTGCTTATCTTGCTGTTTCTGGGAGTGATTTGGCCCTGCTGTAGGCCTCTGTGTCAGCACTCCTGTAGAACTGTTTTCCTGTTTTCTTTCAGCCTTTCCTGTGAACAGGTGCTCTGCTCTCAGCTGTGGTGGCACACCTGGAGACTGTCTTCCAGCTCTAGGCATGGCAGGAATCCAAAGATCCTGCCCCTGATTGCGCATGTAGGTCCTTGCACCCAGCGGGCACAGTTGGCACTATGCAATTCCCTCTTGGGTCTGGACTGTGGGCAGAGGGTATTGTCCTCTGACTTCTCAGGAGTATGCACACTTCTGAGGTTCCAGCTCTCTCCCCCATGGGATTTGGTTGCGGGGAGCTGTTTGGCGGGATCAGTTCAGACCTGGGTGCAGATCAGAACCGTGGGTACCAGCGGCTATCTGTTCCTATATCTCTCTGTCCAGAGGCACTGTGCAGTTTTACCCTGGACCAGGGATGTGGGCCAAGGTGTGCAGAGGTGGCAGTCTGTCCTGTGGCCTCGGGGTCATGTATTTACATTCCAAATGTTATCCCCTCTCCCCTCCCATCCCACTCCTCCTGCTTCTGTGAAGATACTCAAACTTGCACCTTGGCATTCCCCTACAGAGGGACATCAAGCTGTCACCGGACCAAGGGCCTCTCCTCCCATTGGTGTCCAACAAGGTCATCTGCTACATATGCGGCTGGAGCCATGGGTCCTACTGTGTGTACTCTTTGGTTGATGGTTTAGTCTCTGTGAGCTCATGGGTGTCTGGTCGGTTGATATTGTTATTCTTGCTATGGGGTCACAAACCAATATCAGCTCCTTCAGTCCTTTCTCCAACACCTCCATTGGGGTCTCTGTGATCACTATGATAGTTAGCTGCAAGCATCCCCATCTGTATCAGTAAGGTCCTAGCAGAGTCTTTCAGGAGAAATTCATATCAAGCTCCTGTCTGCATGAACCTTTTGGTATCCCCAATAGTGAATGGATTTGGTGGCTGCATATGAGATAGATCTCCAGGTGGAGCAATCTCTGGATGTCCTTTTCTTCAGTCCCTGCTCCACTCGTCTCTGTATTTCCCTCTGTGAGTATTTTACTCCCCCTCCTAAGAAGAACTGAAACATCCACACATTGGTCTTCCTTTTCCTTGAGCTTCATGCAGTTTGTAAATTATATTTTGGATATCTGAAATTTTGGGCTAATATCCACTCATGAGGGAGTACATACCACGTGTGCTCTTTTGCGACTGGGTTATGTCACTCAGGATAAAATTTTCTAGTTCCATCCATTTGTCTAAGAATTTCATATGGTCATTGTTTTTAATAGCTGAGTAGTACTCCATAGTGTAGATGTACCACATTTTCTGTATCCATTCCTCTGTTGAAGGGCATCTGGGTTCTTTCCAGTTCCTGGCTATTATAAATAGGGCTGCTATAAACATAGTGGAGCATGTGTCCTTGTTATACGTTGGGGCATCTTTTGGGTATATGCCCAGGAGTAGTATAATTGGGTGTTCAGGTAGTACTATGTCCAATTTTCTGAGGAACAGACAGACTGATTTCCAGAGAGGTTGTACCAATTTGGAATCCCACCAACAATGGAGGAGTGTTCCTCTTTCTCCACATCCTCGCCAGCATTTGTAGTTACCTGAGATTTTTATCTCAGCCATTCTGACTGGTGAAGGTGGAATCTCAGGGTTGTTTTAATTTGCATTTCCCTGATGACTAAGGATATTGAACATTTCTTTCCGTACTTCTGCAGCCATTCAATATTCCTCAGCTGAGAATTCTTTGCTTAGATCTGTACCTCATTTTAATAGAGTTATTTTATTCTCTGGAATCTAACTTTTTTAATTCTTTGTATATATTGGATATTAGCCCCTTTTCAGTTGTAGGATTGGTAAAGACATTTTCCAATCTGTTACTTGCTGTTTTGTCCGAATGACAATGTCCTTTGCCATAGAAACTTTGTAATTTTATGATGTGCCATTTGGTGATTCTTGATCTTAGAGCATATGCCATTGGTGTTCTTTTCAGGAAAATTTCCCCTGTGCCTATGTGTTTGAGGCTCTTCCCCACTTTTTCTTCTATTAGTTTGAGTGTATCTGGTTTTATGTGGAGGTCCTTGATTCACTTGGACTTCAGCTTTGTACAGGCTTATAAGAATGGAATGATTTGCATTCTTCTACATGCTGACCTCCAGTTGAATCAGCACCATTTTTTGAAAATGCTGTCTGCTTTATATTGGATGGTTTTAGCTCCTTTGTCAAAGATCAAGTGACCATAGGTGTATAAGTTCATTTCTGGGTCTTCAATTCTATTCCATTGATTAACATGTCTGTGTCTGTACCAATACCATATAGTTTTTATCACTATGCTCTGTAATACTGCTTGAGGTCAGGGATGGTAATTTTTCCCTGGATTTCTTTTATTGTTGAGAATACTTTTTGCTATCCTGGGTATTTTGTTATTCCAAATGAAAGAGCAAATTGCTCTTTCTAACTCTATGAAGAATGGAGATGGAGTTTTGATAGGGATTGCATTGAATCTGTAGATTGCTTTTGGCAAGATGGTCATTTTTCTATGTTAATCCTGACAATCCATGAGCATGCAAGATGTTTGCATTTTCCAAGATTTTCAATTTCTTCAGAGACTTGAAGTTCTTGTCATACAGATCTTCTCTTGGTTAGTTAGAGTCACAACAAGTATTTTTACATTATTTGGGGACTATCCTGAAGGTGTCATTTCCTAATTTCTTTTTCAGCCTGTTTTTATGCTTGGAGTAGAGGAAGGCTACTGATTTGTTTGAGTTAATTTTATACCCAGCCACTTTGCTGAAGTTGTTGATCAGCTGTTCCTACAGCTGATATAAAATTGTCTGGTGGAAGTTTGGGAATGCCTCAGTTTCTACTGTTATGTCTCTCTTTTCATTTTTGATTTTGTTAATTTGGGTACTGTCTCTATGCCCTCTGGTTAGTTTGGTTAAGGGTTTATCTATCTTGTTGATTTTCTCAAAGAAAAAGCTCCTGCTTTTATTGATTCTTTGTATAGTTCTTTTTGTTTCTACTTGGTTGAGTTCAGCTCTGAGACTGTTATTTCCTCTTGGATATTTGCTTCTTACTGTTCTTGAACTTTCAGGTGTACTGTCAAGCTATTAGTGTAAGCTCTCTGAAATTTCTTTGGGGGCACTCAGAGCTATGAGTTTTCCTTTTAGCACTGCTTTCATTGTATCCCTAAGTTTGGGTATGTTGTGCTGTCATTTTCATTAAGTTCTAAAAAGAGTTTAATTTCTTTATTTCTTCCTTGACCAAGTTATCATTGAGTAAAGCATTGTTCAGCTTTCGTGTGTATGTTGGCTTTCTGTTGTATTCATTGTCATTGAAGAGCAGCCACAGTCCATGGTGATCTGATAGGCTGCGTTGGATTATTTCAAGCTTCTTGTATCTGTTGAGGCCTGATTTGTAACCGAGTATATGGTCAGTTTTGAAAAAGATACCATAAGGTGCTGAGAAGAAGGTATATTTTTTTGTTTTAGGATGAAATGTTCTATAGATATCTGTTAAATACATTTGTTAGTTTCTCTTTGTCTTTGTTTAGTATCTCTTTTCATGATCTGTCCATTGATGAGAGTGGGGTACTGAAGTCTCCCACTATCATTGTGTGGGGTGCACTATGTGTTTTGAGTTTTAGTAAGGTTTCTTTTATGAATGTAAGTATCCTTGTATTTGGAGCATAGAAAATCAGGATTGAGAGTTCACCTTGGTAAATTTTTCCCTTGATGTGCATGAAGTGTCCTTCCTTATTTTTCTGATAACTTTTTGGTTGAAAATCAGATTTATTCAGTATTAGAATGGCTACTGCAGCTTGTTTCTTGGAACCATAAGCTTGGAAATTTTTTCCAACTTTTTACTCTGAGTGTCTGTCTTTGTCACTGATGTGCATTTCCTGTATGGAGCAAAATGCTGGATCCTGTTTACATACCAATTTGTTAGTATATGTCTTTTTATTGGAGAATTGAGTCCATTGATGTTAAGAGATAGTAAAGAATAATGATTGCTGTTTCCTGTTACTTTTCTAATTAGAGGTGGAATTATGTTTGTATGGCTATCATTTGGGGGGGTATTGTTGAAAGGAGATTACTTTCTTGCTTTTTCTGTGGTGTAGTTTCCCTCCTTGTGGTGGAGTTTTCCATCTATTATCCTTTGTAGGGCTGGGTTTGTAGAAAGATATTGTGTAAATTTCGTTTTGTCATGGAATATCTTGGTTTCTCCATCTATGTTAATTGAGAGTTTTCAAGGTTATAGTAGCTCGGGCTGGCATTTGTGTTCTCTTAGGGTCTGTATGACGTCTGCCCATGATCATCTAGATTCCATAGTCTCTGTAGAGAAGTCTGGTGTAATTCTGATAGGTCTGCTTTTATATGTTACTTGACCTTTTTCCCTTACTGCTTTTAATATTCTTTGTTTTGTGTATTTGGTGTTTTGACTATTATGTGACAGGGGGAATTTCTTTTCTGGTCCAATCTATTTGGAGTTCTGTAGGCTTCTTATATGTTCATGCACATCTCTTTCTTAATGCCATGGAATGCTATGCTTATTCCTTCTATAATTTTTGTTGAAGCTATTACTGGCCCTTTAAGTTTTGAGTCTTCACCCTCTTCTATACCTATTATTCTTAGGTTTGGTCTTCTAATTGTGTCCTAGATTTTCTGGATGTTTTGGGTTAGGAGCTTTTTGCATTTTACATATTGTTTGACAGTTGTGTCAATGTTTTCTATGGTATCTTCTGCCCCTGAGATTCTCTCTTCTATCTCTTGTATTCTGTTTGTGATGCTTGCATCTGTGACTCCTGATCTCTTTTCTAGGTTTTCTATCTCCAGGGTTGTCTTTCTTTGTAATATCTTCATTGTTTCTATTTCCATTTTTAGATCCTGAATGGTTTTGTTGAATTCCTTCACCTGTTTGGCTGTGATTTCCTGTATTTTTTAAGGGATTTTTGTGTTTCCTCTTTTTGGACTGCTACCTGTTTACCTATGTTCTCCTGTATTTCTTTAAGGGAGTAATTTATGTTCTACTTAAAGCCCTCTATCATCATCATGAGATGGGATTTTAAATCCAAATCTTGCTTTTCTGATGTGTTGGGGTATTCAGAACTTGCTGTAGTGGGAGAACTTGGTTCTGATGATGCCATGCAGTCTTGGTTTCTGTTGCTTAGGTCCTTGTGCTTGTCCCTCCCCATCTGGTTTTCTCTGATGTTAGTTGGTTTTGCTGTCTCTGACTGTAGTTTGTCCCTCTGGTGGGCCTGTGAGCCTTTGATTTAGGATTGAGAGAACTCATGGGAGACCAGCTCTCTCTGGGCGGGTTTTGGGTCCTGAGGGCTGTGGAACAGCCTTAGCTCTGGGCGCAGATGGAAACTGGAAGTGGTAAATTATTTTTGCATCCATGTGCAAGATTATTTTGTCAACTTTAGTATTTTTTTCTGAGAATATCTTATGTATGTTTTTTCATTTTCATTTTTTCTTACTTATTCAGATCATGTCATGGTAGCTATTCTTTTGTTTTCTTCCATTTTTATTAAATTGGGTATTTCTTATTTACATTTCAAATGTTATCCCCTTTCCCGGTTTCCTGTCCATCAGCCCCCTAACCCCTTCCCTTCCCCTTCTATATAGGTGTTCCCCTCCCCATCCACCCCCCATTACTGCCCCCCAACATCCCCTACACTGGGGATTCAACCTTGGCAGGACCAATGGCTTCCCCTTCCACTGGTACACCAACAAGCCTATTCATTGCTACCTATGTGGTTGGAGCCCAGGGTCAGTCCATGTTTATAGTCTTTGGGTAGTGGTTTAGTCCCTGGAAGCTCTGGTTGGTGGATGTTCTTTAAAACCATCTGCCATGTATCTATCTAGAATAATGCTAGATTTTGGTGGTTTGAATAATAAAAGTGTCCTGTTTTCATAGAGCTTAAATTCTGATGAAAGATAAATATTAATACATTCTAGTTGTAAATGCATAAAATATTTACTATTTAATATGTTATATCCTGTGAACAATGTAAAACATAAAAGCAGAAAATTATTTTTGGAGTGAAGGTATATAATAGTTCAAGTATAATATTCTGGGACAATATTAAGAAACTAACATTTAAAGATGATAAAAGAGCAAGTGATGATTTTATCTGTGGACAAGACCTTCAAAATAGAAGGAACTGTTTTTAGGCTCCTTGATTTTTACTTTGTTTGTTTTGTTTTTATTGTTTGAGGATTTTATACCTGCATAGAATGAAATATGATCATATAAATTCTTCATTTTCCATTTCCATCTATTCTAATATCTCGAATACCCCTCATCCTAACCTCATGATAATTTTTCTTTTTTGATAACCCATAAGTCCACATAGTGCTCCCCATATAGGCATGTATGTGCAGTCATCCACTAGAGCATGGGGATTTTACAGTGGCCATACCCTCAAAGAGAATCATTCATTATCTCTTCTCCAACACATACCAAGTGCCAGTAACTCATTTGTAGGTTATAGATCATCTCCCTGGTCTTTATAGAAAATTGGGCAAACTTGGTCTTGTGTAGGACCTGTAAAGGTAACCACAGCTATGTGATATCCGGAAAATAGTATTTCATGGCACTCATCCTCATCCTCCGGTTTTACATTGTTTTTGCACCCTGTGTGTAACATTCCTTGGTGTTGAAGTGATTGTGGTAGAATGTGGGGGATGTAGATGTCTCATTTAGAGCACTCGGACATTTATTGATTTTCAACTTGCTCAATTCTGCATCTCCACATTGACTGCTGTCCTCTGTAAAACAGAGCTTCTCTGATCAATTTTGGGAGAATCCCAGGTTTTAGGCATAAATAGAAACATTTATAAAATAATTTGACAACATAAATGGTTAACATGTTCTCTCTTAGGGCTTATGACACCCCTGCGTGGGAATGCATGTGACAGACTAGATGTGGCATTCACAGTACCAGATTTGAAATTACCTCCTGTGTAACAAGCTTCAAATTTGGTCAGAAATGTGTCACTTACCCCATAACAATCATGCTGCTGTTGTACCAGTGGGCACATATAACCATTAGTTTTCAGAGCTTAGAAATGCGGTGTAGGTATATCTACTATAATTTAGACGAGCAAGTTTGCACAAAAAAGAAATAGGAATGCTTGAGATAGCAAACCATAGGACAGGTTTAGGACATGCTTTATTTTTGTTTTGGTTTTTGTCATATTTTTTTCGAATTTTAGAGAGAAAGTTATATGCATAGGATCTTAAGAAAGAGAATGTCATACCGTTTTAATTAATCTGTCATTCAAGTTCACCACATGATGAGCAAGCAGCCATGTGGTGAGGAAGAATGATTTGAGAGAAAGAAAAAATGGAAAAAGCACAAAGTACCAGAGGATGCATTTCCATGCTTTGGCCAGCCTATGTAACAAGGAAGAGGAAAAAAGGAAAAGTTATGCCAACCTGAGTCAGGGCTCAATAAATTATCCTGGCTGCTTGTAGGAATTAACTCTTAATAGAGGAGATGGCATGTCTCCTCCTACAAGTAGGTTCCATTCTTTAACTTTTCCTCTTCTGAAGAGGGATTCAGTAGACGGGCCAAAATTAGGAACCATTTAGAACATGAAAATCTAAAGGTCCACTTGTAAAGCTGATTATTAGAAGAGATTAATGGCTTTATTGGAGCTTTAGTCCCATCCTAAGGTACAGGTGCCAGTCAGGGGTGCTCATTTGAAGGAGCATAAGACGCTAGAGATCCCTTGTTGTCTCCTTAGCTCAAATAGCAAGGGCATTTCTGGGATGGTTGTTTTAAGAGTCCCTGCCCTGAGTTGCCTGTCCAGTTTTGATTTCCTGTTCTCTTCATTCCCCCCCTTTAAAGAGATAAGCCTATCATTTAAGGAATTATAAATATGACAGAGTTGTGCATCTTTCTGCTGAGTAGAGTCATCAGATGTGCCATTTGGGGTACTCCTCAGTAGACCAAAAAGTGCACTGATAGTTCTATTTGTCTAACTGTCAGGTGTAGGGAGGAAAGGAAGTCCTTGATTAAATATGTACAGAGGCATGTAAAAGAGTTTGGGCAAGTGGTATTAGAATCACAAGCCCTAGTCAGTGAACTAGGAAAGCCAAATCAGAGGGAAATTTAAAGCATCCAAATTGAAGCCCATCAAAATCCCTCTAAAGATTCCTAGGAGCATCTATCCAGTTGGCATCTCCTTGAAGACTTCCTTTGTTCGTGTGTGTGTGTGTGTGTGTGTGTGTGTGTGTGTGTGTTGTTTTTGTTGTTGTTGTTGTTGTTGTTTTGTCTCCAAAGCTTGTCTTAAGAGTTATAAACCAAGGATCTGTTTTCAGAGACTCTGATAGTTGCTTGAGTAACTAAAATCACATGACTACTACAGAGAGAACAGACTTAACCACACTAGGAAATTATATTACAACAGTAGTAGGTCTGATTCTGTTAGTTGCAGGCCCTATATGGGTATTAAATTGTTGATATTGAGCCAAGATTGTGGACAACATTTTAGTTATGTGTACTTTTATGGTTCCATCCCATTACCTTTTCTTTTCTAATATCCCAAGACACAGTAATCTTAACAAATAAGTTTGCCATTTAATTAGGAGAAAGTTGGATCTAAACTACACACATAGCATACCATACTAAACTACTATTACCTATGAACACAAGACAGTCAAAATTATGTGTGTTCTGTATAGTACTGAGCATTATCTACCATGTCTTTGCTTCAGGGTTGAGTGCGTATAAGTAGCACGGAGAACCAACAGAAAAAATAGCAACACCATAAAATGAATTATATTACTTGCAGAAATTACTAAGGAAACCCAGTTAAAAGTGTGATCTGGAGTTACTATCTGAAACATTTTTTATTATTTTTAATTATTTTAGGTGGCGAATTCTTCTGTCTTCTATATGGTTGAGTATCCTTTTGAGTGTTCTTAAAGGCCTTGACTCTTGGGCTAGTCATTGTTTTTACTTTTCCTTCTCAAAGAGTCAGGGAGCCAGTTGACTCAAGACAGTGGATTTTGGAGAATACTTTGAGACAAACATGCTTAATTCTGAAATGGGAAGGCCAAATTCCACCCATCTCTAAAGCCAGCTTCTCAGTGAGTTCAAACAATACTTGATACTTTACCAATATTATACACACACAAAAGGCCGTTTTCCTTTATAAAAATGATCCAAAGCAGTTGCTTTTATAAACTGTGTGTATTTGTCCAAGTGCATATTTATCAATTCTTTTGCAATGTGTTGAAAATGGGGATTGACAACATAAGGAAAACATTTTTCTTTTAGAATGTTATCAATAAGTACCACTTCACTTTGAATGGTCACACTCTGATACCTATAATTTTTTTAAGGTCACCTGAATCTCATGTTAGACACAGGTGAAGACATACTCTTATCTTGTCCCTTCTTTACTATAAGCACCTACTGACACACTTTTTTTTTTAATTTTACTCTAGTGTCAGATGCTCCACCATTAAGCAACATGTTCCTTGTTGCCTTTTATTCTGAATACTCAATGAGCTACTTTAGAACTCAAACCAAAAAAAAAAAAAAAAAAAAAACAAAAAAAAATAGAACTCAAACCAGAATCCACAACACTAGTTTAGGGCATAGAGTCATCATATTGTGAATTTAGGATACCATTTATCTTATCTCCTTGTTTATTTATGGCTTCTTTTATGGAGCCACTCATCTCTCCCTAGATTAACAATGCACTTTTTTGGTACCCATGCCCTTTAAGATATTTCCTGATTTATTTATACTCTGAGTAGCTGGTAATTGTTCTCACTAAAGGAGAGAAGGCACAAATTTATATGATCCAACAGCACATATTTCAATTATCACTAAAGATAGATCATTTCCTTTCTGTGTAAACTGCTATGTATTATCAGTTACATGAATTTTAGTAGTGAAAAAATGTTAGCAAGCTTTTAAATTACTTCATTTTGTATACTACTCAATGTTAATATTTTTCTACGTTAGTATAATTTTACACTTGTGATTGAAATGAGAATGTAAGTTTTATGCCATTCTTACAGATTTTAAAGATGATTTTGATACATTTTCAACTTTTTATCCAAGTTATAATAATTTGAGTTGTCTGCTGAGGAAATAGACACTTTAAATGTCTTACATTACCCTTATATACTTTTATTAACAAATTACTATGATGAATTTTATGCTTAGGACTGAAAACCATGTTCTACAACCAGTAATCTATGAAATTCTGTTTGCGAACCAACTGATAACTTTCTATTGCTTTAGCAACCTCGTATGTCTTTGTGAAAGCTTCAGCTACAGATACGAATTCTAGCTCAGCACTGCTTTTAACTTGGTTCCTTATGCTTTACTTAACATTTACCTCCATCATCACAGAGAACACAAAAATACTGCTCCTCTTTGAATATCTATTATACGGCTCAATCTATAAAATGTGTTTATAATTTTAAAATACCATTCCAATATTTTCATTTTGTACATCATACTTGGCTAGTCAAACTTGCCTAAATGGTTGGCATTAAGGATATCAGTGAGAGTAAAAGTATAGACTACACATTCTTGCTGCTTCAGCAATACATAGCAGTTTAATTTAAATTAAATTAGTCAATATACATGAAAGCACTTTGTAAATTGTAAAGCACTCTACAGAGTATATCAAACTATTTAATTAAATTTTTGACATCTGGCATCAGGTTTCAAGTGGAAATAAATCAAAGAATTTATCTTAGGAAGTTCTGTCTTAGGTCATTTGCAAAAATGTGCCAGAATTCAATGTCTGTTTTCTCCAACATTATTAAATAGTTGAGCACTTTTCAATAACTTAATTACCTCTTTTAGTCATTGTTTTTAGTAACCCTCAGAAAATGTCTACAGAGAACTGTAGTCCTCTTCCACTTGCAAGTATACTCTGAAATATACAGCAAGATATTCAGCACGCAAGTAAATAATGAGTAATCTGACAATAAAAGACAAATTCACCACCTTGATGTGTTCTAAGCTATTATTAGCACCAAACTAAGGTCAGTTTTTCAGTGAAATTTCAGTTGATAGTACTGTAATCTTAAAATTGACTATAGGTTAATAAACCACAGTAGGAAAAAAAATCACACTGGACTGTAGTTGTTCCCTCAGTAAGCATTCCTTGGCAACTGTTAAGAGCTATTCTCATAAGAGCAGAATAAACAATGCTTGTTTTTTTTTCATCCAATCTCATCACTTTTCTTGTCCTCTCTTCTGTCACCAACAGATATTCTTCCTGTACATCGTTGTTTAATTGTCTTTTCTCAGTAACCAGATACAGATTCCCCAGAGGGCAAAGGTGTTTAAGACAAAGAGGAATAAATTTCTCATGAACAAATCTCTGTGATTGGTGTTAGAAACTTCTCTATGATTTATTGGACAGGGATGCCTCAGTTGACCCCACCAAGAGTATAAGCTTTTCCCATTCCTCTTGGTTGCGTACTAATACTACTTAATAAGACCTTATTTCAGAAGATAACACATATCTTGATTGATAAATATAAAGAAATAAAGCTGGAACTGGACTGAAAACCTTCTTCCTGATAGCAATTGTTCATAATGCTAGTGAAGGTCAGGGTCCTGGCAAGAAAAGGCACCAACACTCCTTACCCAGCTGTGAACCCTATGAACAATACCAAACCCACCAACCTGACAGCTAAGATGTACCCAAAGCTACAGTAGTGCCATGCCTGTCAGACGACAACTAACTACTCTCAGATTGGATTTGAAGCCTTCCTCTTTTGCTGAGGTATATGGTTAGGGTATCACGCAGGCTCCAGGTTCTAGGGAAGAAATTGCTACTGTTTACTTAAATCAAGATGAAGAGGGGGATCATTTGGGTTGGGAGAGAGATGAGAGGTCAGGAATAATCTTAATGTAGTATATGCATATAGAATATCATCAAAGAAAAATTAATAACAAAAAATCGGCTTATTTGAAGCATCTATAAGGACCATCTTTGATAATATTATCTGTGTAGTGTCCAACTTTCTTTCTACCCATGATTGGTTTGATGATATATTAAGCAGCTATTATTACCAGGAATATTTTTGTTAATCAAGAAATATTTTTTCCACTAAACACACATGCACTGTGCTCCTAAAGACATTTTATGTATTGTATCCATAGATTTTAATTCTTGAAAGAATAAAATGAGTACATATTCCATAAAATTTTAATATTGTCATATAAAACAACATGATTAAAATATTTCATACTACCAATGTGATGAAATCAAACATGGGATCTTTGACAGTTCACAAAAGTAACATTTAATCAAAATTGAATGATTATGGAAGAACTCCCTGTAAATGTGATATTTGTTCTGGGATATTGATAGTACATAGAATTAGATGGTCAAAAGACAAGAAAATATTACAGAAAATGAAAACTTTCTATATAATGTTTCTGAAAATATAATTGGTTTAATAAGAAGCAGGGGAATATAAACATTAATAATATCCAGAGAAAGCTGAAAGTATCACAGTGAACAACTTACGATAGTGGCTACAATCCCCAAGAAAAGTAAAATTCTATTAGTTTAAATTGTGTTCTGGCCAGTTATTATCTGTTGCATCTTTGAAAGTCACATTCCTCTCTCTGCCTTAGTTTGCTTTCGTGTAAATGAGAAATCTAGCAACAATGATCTCTTAGCAGTTTAGTGACAATTAAGTGAGATAGTATGTAGGTAAATAAGAAAAACACTGGTAGCTGTTATTGTTCTATTTGAATAATTTTCTGGGAAATGATTTGAATCTGTATGTCATCTTTTTGTTAGAAGATGAAATGAAGGGTAGGTGGAAATGATGAACACAGAACTCATGAAATTCTCAAAAAAAAAGTAAGCCAAGATCGGACTTAAAGGTTGTTATATTGTGTTTTCAATTCTTTAATTATTATTATTTATTTTAGACTTAAAATATATGTGCTATACTAGAGTAAGAGCAGTACAAGCTTTGATGAATTTGAATCTACTTTAGCTCTAATTTTACAACCATGATAACAAACAAGACTAAGGCTTGTTGTCAGTATTATATAATTATTCTGGATTTTTTATTTTAGGAATAACATAAATCAAGACTTCTCATAAATTCCATAAGCATAAAAGGATTATCATATGATTTATAGCATGGTAGAACAGAATTCACTTCCCATATCCCTGAAGATTTATACCCACAAATATTTATATATCTCAAGCCTACTGAATTTGGTGGTATAACTGCTATGATATAACTTATAGCTCATGTGATACAGAGGCTACAAACCTGTAGATGTTAGAGGTCATTTTAGTTACTTCAAAAATTGTAAATACACACGAAGTTTGAGGACTTGGTTAATTATGTATAGAATAGTAAGTTTAAAAGGCATATGCTTTGACCTTAAGATGCATATCCATGTGCCAGGAAGGGTTGGTACCTGAGGTGCCTTCCCCTTCTCAGAAGAGAAGGGGAGAGAGAGAGATGAGGTGATGGACTGCGTGAGGTGAAACTGTGGAGAAGGGGAGCTGTCATTGGGGTGTAAAAGTGAATAAATAAATAAATAAATAAATAAATAAATAAATAAATAAATAAGATGCATATCCACCAAAATAGAGGGTAAAGAGTATCTACCACACAAAAATAGAGGGTAAGGAGTATCTACCAGTAGATATAGGGTGAAGAAAACAAAAGGAATAAACAAAGCAAACAAGCCAATATAGTGTATATTCAGTAATAGAAAGTAAAGTTGTATACCAGGAGATTAAAAATAAAATTACAGATGAAGTACAATTTGGCATATGCTTTTAAGGTCTGACTAGTATATCAGTAGGCAGAAATTATAATGAAGGAATCTGCAAGCATGAGGAATGCTACTGAAAAGTGCATGGAGACAAAGAAGAGTAGCACTCATACTTCCGGAATTTTGAGTCCCTCCTTTAGACTGGAACATTGTACACATCAGGGTATGCTGAGAGAAAGATTTGAAAGGCTCCTGAAGCACCTTGAACGCTATACCATGTGATTAGGACTTCATTATGGATGTAATGGGAATGTTTGTGAATAATGTCTTAGTCATACCCTATGATGTATTTAATAGTAGCATGTAGCATAGTTTTAGCCAGTAGATAAATCGACCCACACAGTAGTATTCAGGGAGTGGTGGGTGAAAAGGATGTAAACAATTAAGATAGAAGATACAAGGCAATTTGTTTCATAAATCTCAGAAAGTGATTTTTAGTGGTGATTCAGTAAAATTCTATCTTTCATGAGTAATTGAGTAGTTTCTTAATAAACAAAGAACCGATATGGCATAGTGGTAATTAATAATGCATAAAGACATTTATATTGAGTTAAAATAGTTTTTGACCATGGAAAAGTTATATAAACTCTAACTTTTACTTGCATGAGCTTGAAGAACATTTATGAGAACAGCATATGCCAAGGGATATAGCTGTAAAGATTGTTATAATCCCTAAAATGTTTATGACATTTTATAGCACCTAAATTATTATTTAAAAACTTATAGATATGAAGCTAGGGAGATAGGTTAGTAGGTAATGTGTTTTCTGTGCAAGATGAGGACCCGAATTAAACCCTTCCATACTTAGATAAGGCTGCATGTGTTGGCACGGGCCTCTAATCCCAGTCATATAAAAACATGGGACATGAACACTGAAAAATCTTGAGAAGTAAATGGGAAATATATGCTGACATTCGCACCAGAAACCAATAAAGGGACCTTATCTCAAACAAAGTAGAAGATGAGAACCTAACACAGGAGGTTGTCCTTTGACATCCACCTATGTGACTTATCCTCTCACATAAATATGCATTCATAAATATATGAGCACAGTTCACACACAAGCACCAAACACAAATTACAAAGTCATATAAAAAAGAAAATTATTGGGTAATCCTTTTGTATTCTATTTCCTGGGAAGACTATTTTTTTCATGCATTCAGTATTCCTTAGTTGTCTTTAATTCTTTGTCTAGGGTTGAGAAATCATATACGCAAAGTAGCATTACATGGAATGAGTAGATTTTATCTGTATATTTATGAATATATGTTATAACATTTAAAGAAAAAAGAAGCCAGAGGCTATGAATTTTAGGGATAATTGGAGATTGAGGAAAGAGGAACATGGTGTAATTATAGTTTAATTTTGGATAATAAAAAAATAAAAAAATACTTATGCCCTGTACCTGAATTGATTAGCGTGTTATATGTGATATTACATTAATATATTAAATTTTTTATTTTAACTGAGGTGCTAACACACATAACATGATAAAAATAATTAGATGAAAAACATACAAGATTACAGAGCAATAGTGATAAAAACTGCATGGTATTGGTACAGAGACAGACAGATAGACCAATGGAATAGAATTGAAGACCCAGAAATGAACCCTCACACCTATGGTCACTTGATTTTTGACAAAGGAGCCCAAACCATCCAATGGAAAAAAGATAGCATTTTCAGCAAATGGTGCTGGTTCAACTGGAGGTCAACATGTAGAAGAATGCAGATTGATCCATGCTTATCACCCTGTACAAAGCTTAAGTCCAAGTGGATCAAGGACCTCCACATCAAAAACCAGACACACTCAAACTAATAGAAGAAAAACTAGGGAAGCATCTGGAACACATGGGCACTGGAAAAAAATTTCCCTGAACAAAACACCAATGGCTTATGCTCTAAGATCAAGAATCGGACAAATGGGATCTCATAAAACTACAAAGCTTCTGTAAGGGCAAAGGACACTGTGGTCAGGACAAACGGCAAACCAACAGATTGGGAAAAGATCTTTTACCAATCCTACAACAGATAGAGGCCTTATATCCAAAATATACAAAGAACTCAAAAAGTTAGACCGGAGACAAATAACCCTATTAAAAATGGGGTTCAGAGCTAAACAAAGAATTCACAGCTGAGGAATGCGAATGGCTGAGAAACACCTAAAAGAAATGTTCAACATCTTTTAGTCATCAGGAAATGCAAATCAAAACAACCCTGAGATTTCACCTCACACCAGTGAGAATGGCCAAGATCAAAACTCAGGTGACAGCAAATGCTGGCAGGATGCGGAGAAAGAGGAACACTCCTCCATTGTTGGTGGGGTTGCAGATGGTACAACCATTCTGGAAATCAGTCTGGAGGTTTCTCAGAAAATTGACATTGAACTGCCTGAGGATCCAGCCAAACCTCTCTTGGGCATATACCCAAAAGATGCCCCAACATATAAAAAAGACACGTGCTCCACTATGTTCATCACAGCCTTATTTATAATAGCCAGAAGCTGGAAAGAACCCAGATGCCCTTCAACAGAGGAATGGATACAGAAAATGTGGTACATCTACACAATGGAATATTAATCAGCTATCAAAAACAACGACTTTATGAAATTCGTAGGCAAATGGTTGGACCTGGAAAATATCATCCTGAGTGAGCTAACCCAATCACAGAAAGACATACATGGTATGCACTCACTGATAAGTGGCTATTAGCCCAAATGCTTGAATTACCCTAGTTGCCTAGAACAAATGAAACTCAAGACGGATGATCAAAATGTGAAGGCTTCACTCCTTTAAAAGGGGAACAAGAATACCCTTGGCAGGGAAGAGAGAGGCAAAGATTAAAACAGAGACTGAAGGAACACCCATTCAGAGCCTGCCCCACATGTGGCCCATACACATAGAGCCACCCAATTAGACAAGATGGATGAAACAAAGAAGTGCAGACCGACAGGAGCTGGATATAGATCGATCCTGAGAGACACAGCCAGAATACAGCAAATACAGAGGCGAATGCCAGCAGCAAACCACTGAACTGAGAACGGGACCCCCGTTGGAGGAATCAGAGAATGAACTGGAAGAGCTTGAAGGGGCATGAGACCCCATATGTACAACAATGCCAAGCAACCAGAGCTTCCAGGGACTAAGCCACTACCTAAAGACTATACATGGACTGACCCTGGACTCTGACCTGGTAGGTAGCAATGAATATCCTAGTAAGAGCACCAGTGGAAGGGGAAGCCCTGGGTCCTGCTAAGACTGAACCCCCCAGTGAACTAGACTGTCGGGGGAGGCTGCAATGGGGAGGGGGGGGGGAAAACACCACATAAGGAAGGGGAGGAAGGGGATGTTTGCGGAAACAGGAAAGGAATAACACTTTGAAATGTACACATAAGAAATACTCAAGTTAATAAAAAAAAAAATGGAAAAAAAAAAAAAAACATACAAGAAAGAAAAAGAAATTAAAACAGGAATTTAAAGATGAGCTATTTCTATGTTGTCCCTTAAACTCTTTAAAAGCCAAAAATCTTTCTGCTGGAATAGAAGATTCTAAGTACTTGCTTTATATTTTGCATATTAAAGCTCCCCAACAAATTGTTTCCACCCTGCCACTGAACTTCAAAAAATGTGAAGTGCAAGGGTTAACAAACTTAAACATTTAAAGAGTCATGAAATGGACTGTTTCCGCTTTCCATCTGGCTTTTATCAATTTTAAGTCAGTTTCAGAAGGACTGCTACACAATCAAAACACACAATCTCCCTAGTCAGATAATTCAATTTTATAAATGAATTACTTATGTGCCTATAAGTAAATACATTCCTACTCGTGAGGATATCGGCTGCTGTCAGTGAGATAATCAAATCCAGGGGAGAAGGCTATCCTTGTAAACACTCAAAGGGGCCCACATTTCTGGAATATGATAAATCCAATCAAAAACATTTCAGCCTTACAAAAAGGGTACATTTAAAAAAAAAAGATATCCAGCAACAAGACACAGGGTCAGCAGTGCAGACATTAAAAGAGAACAGCATATTTTGTAAGAACAATGCTATTCTATAGCTCTCAGCATCTGGAAAGTATGCGTTTGTGCCAAAATAAATTGAACATTGCCCTGACAGGTGACTATGATCTCTGAAAGACAGTGCAAAATAAAGTAAGGAGCTTTAAACTTGGAGAAACTCAATGAATCCTATCTCTGCCACTAATGAGGTGTGTAACCTTGGACAATTTACTGACATCCCACCCTGCCCCCATTCTTCATTTTTTCAAATGGACTATGGAAAAAAGAACAACTATTCTTCTGTGTTAGATCAAGGATAAAAGAATAATAAATGTGTAAATTACCTATTCTTATGTCTGGAACACAAAGACACGAAAGAAAGAATAATGACACCAAATTTTCTTTTGTTCATGTAGGATTTAGGAGAGGCAACCTTGCCTCTTAGATCTTAGGGATTTTTTGTTTGTTTTTTTGTTTGTTTTTGCTTTCTTTAAGGGACCAACAAAGTAAGATAAGGACTATGGCAAATGTCAGTATATGGACATGTATAAGTAGAAAATATTAGTTCATGATGTAACATACAGCAATATTCATTAGGGTTGTAGAGAAATTCTAATTGTCTATACAGCCTTTTCAAAGACTAAGCTATGCAATTCACCAAAGAAAATCTACAATATTCATAAGGAAGATTTTTATCACAATTCTGAACACAAAAATTAATATTAAGGAATTTCTTTGCTACTTACCTAAATTTACACAACTGAGGGAAAATCTTCTAATGCTCCATGGTAAGGGTAAAAGGAACATATTTAAAATGTTAATACTTTTTAATAGATTGTCTCTATTTTGGGCTTTACATAGAATAATTATTTTGTTTTGTTTTGTTTTGTTTTTCTTTACAAGAATAGCCATGGAGATTACATGGTAAAAGATTATAATCTATTACTATTATGCTTTGAAGTTTTATTCATCTTTAAAAAATTATAACAGTAATCGATACTCATCAGATAAACCATTGTACATAAAAATGTTCTAATGAACCAGTTAATGCGTATGCCATTACCTAATAATCTTGATAGTCTGTACATTTTGAAAACATCCTTTGCTATTTCTTAGTAATATAATTATTCTATAGTAAAGTCATTTTTCCCTATGCAATATCTATGCTATGCATTATGAATATATAATGGAAGTATTCTGCCTACCTAATAAAAAATTAAGTCTTTTGACAGTTTGAAAATAACATTACAGGATACAGATTTTAAAGTTGTTATTTTAAATTAATATAGACTGTGGATTTAAGTGTGCTGTCTCTAACTATTTGAGTGATTCTGAATAAATGATTATTCATTGCATCATACTCCCTCTTTGCTTAAACAAGGAAAATAATTTTGGTCCCCATATTTAATGAGTCTATGAGAGATGAGTTGGTTTAGTCCATTTGCAATACTTTAACCAATTGTCAGAAATGTATGAATAAAATATATTTTATTCTCACAGTGTGAGACTTGAAACTCCACGATCAAAGAACAGACACATTTAGTTTTCTGATGCATGCTGCCCATGACTTCTAACATGGCACTGATGCTGCATCATCCAGCCGAAACGGACACTGTCTTCAACAGAGCAGAAGACAGAAGGCAAATGAATTGAACACTGTATGGGGTGTCTTTTATAATCATCTTATCCCCATGTATTATTTGGGAAACTTCATTGTATATTGTTACAAAAGGAAGTGTTCAACCAAGAAAACACCTCTGTAATATAGATCTATAGGCAAGTCTGTGGTGGCATTTTCTTGATTAATGATTTATTTTTGAAGATAGAGTCCATTGTGGGCTATACTACCTCTAGGCAATTGATCCTAGATAATATAAAAAGCAGACTGAGCAAGAAATAGAAGCAAGGCAGTCAACAGTGTTCCTCCATGGCTTCTACCCATGGCTTCTACTTTAGGTGCTACCTTCAGGTTCCTGCCTGGAATTCTCTTTATGATGCATTGTGAGCTGTAAGCTGAAATGAATGCTTCCTTCCCCAGCTTTCTTTTAGATTTGTTGCTATCACAGCAATGCAAAGCAAACTAAGACAAGAGGCATCATACAACATGGATGAAGATAGCAGCTAATAAGGGCATGCGTGAGACATAATAGAACAAGAGGATGTAGACACAGATAAACAGCTTTTCTGATGTCCCACATGAGGCAGTACTAATGGGAAAAGGAAAGGTAAATAAAACAAAAGAAATTTCTTCAGCATTGATTCCACTGCCTCTTCTCATTCAAAATATGTCATTAATCTAAAGTAAAGGTAAAAGCTGAAATAGAGATCAAGTATCTGAAGGAGTAGGTGAAAACTACAGCTTGTGTTTATATAAAGAATCAACAGCTGACTAAGATAAAAGATTAAACAACTTAGTGTGGTGTTGATTCTAGAATCACAAAAATATGAGTTTGAAAGTAAGCATTATCACTTACTGTCAGTGTAACCTTGGTCAAACTGTCACTCCCAAACTCAACTTTAAAATCAGTAAAAATTGTCATACCTAGGGTACATGCAAGGGTGAGCATTAAATAATGACACCACATGCTTTTGGGTACATATCAAGTGCCTGATGAATATTACCTAGCATGGCAGAGGAGGAATTCTATCGATTACTATATATCCATGTGGTCTTCAATATCTCCAAGATCCTTTAGAGCTAGGTGAAATTGTGCTATATAATTGGGCTAGAAGCTTTAAATGAAAACAATCTGCACCCCTCACTTCTGGAGCAAACAAAGAAAAGATGAACACAGTATTTTTATTATGATTTTCAGCTTTCGTTCTCTATCAAGAGGACTTGTGTTCTAGATGATACAACTATAAAATGATATATAATCTGTCAGAATGTTCATTGAATAACTGAATAAGTAGAGCACCTTGATGATCTACACTTGATATGTAACATAAATAAGAAACTTAGCTCCTATTACATCATTTAAGTGTGGTAGTTATTGTTAGTTGGCATAAGTATATATACTATTCAAGTTACTTAGTTACTATTAACGTTATTAACATTTGAAGCTGAGCAACGTTATTGTTAAAAGTACAGAGGAGAAGAAATTAACACACTTGAATTCCAGGCTTGTTCAATTGTGAGACTAGAAGTTACTAATTAAATTGCTCAGTTCTCCAATTCATATATTTCACAAATGTCAAGGATTTTTATTAAACATAGAATATAGGTTTCTGTGAAGATAAGGAAAACAACATTGAAAGTCAAGAACATGTAAAAATATGTACAATTGCTATTTGTTTGCCCTAAGGGTATGATTTTGGGGTGTCCAGAGAAGACAAAGGCTAATAATTCTATTGTATCAAAAAGACATTAAATTTTAAAATTTCCTATGTAAGATACTTTGCTCATATGTCTTCTTTTTATAAAAGAGATTATTTGACCATAAATGAAGAATCGTGGGATGACATGGGTCTCACAATGTAGCTTGACCTGGTCTAAAACTCATAGTAATCCTCCTGCCTCAGTCTTGTACATGTTGAAATTATAACTGTGAGTTACACTGCAGGACAAAGAACCTCCTCTCCGATGACTGGCTTTCATGATATCAGAAGCCACCATGCAGTGTTTCAAAAGTGCAATGCAACCAAAAAGTCCTACTGAACAATAACATTTAGAAACCAAAACAATGTGTCAACCATACTTTAGCGATAATTAACAGCTTTCTTTTTTTTTATTATTATTATTATTATTAACTTGAGTATTTCTTATATACATTTCGAGTGTTATTCCCTTTCCCGGTTTCCGGGTAAACATCCCCCTCCCCCCTCCCCTTCCTTATGGGTGTTCCCCTCCCAACCCTCCCCCCATTGCTGCCCTCTCCCCAACAGTCTAGTTCACTGGGGGTTCAGTCTTAGCAGGACCCAGGGCTTCCCCTTCCATTGGTGCTCTTACTAGGATATTCATTGCTACCTACGAGGTCAGAGTCCAGACTTAATACCTACTTGACAACAGGGAAATCATGCCTGGTACTGTTAACCTAGCCAAATATCCAGGGCTAATGAAGTCATGAATCTTGGAGAAAAACCTACATCCACCACTTTACTAAAGCATCATCATCTCTATGTTTTAATCCTTTGTCCTTATACTAAGAGATAGGTATAGTCCTTACCCCTCATAAAGGATATTTCTATTTGTAAAAGGCGGAAAACATTATGGAAAACTATAACTAATCAAAATGTAGAGTTATTAAGCCTGCAAATGAATATATCTACAAAACACCTGCTTCTAAAGCTCAAGGATCATTGTGAACGAGGGTATGGGAAAACAAAGGAACAAGGAATTTTCTGTGAGAGTGTGTCTCCTAGAAATGTCAAAAGCCACACACATAAAACCTCATCACCACGACTGAGTAAACATTGGCTGAACAAGGACAGCAACAATGTACATGCTAATGTGGATGGGGGGAAAGCCCAGGAGAACTCAACTGTACACCAAGAGCTATAGACAAGTAAAGAATACTGAGAGTGAGTGAAATAACAGAGAAGAGCACATCAACTGGTTTTTTGATACCAAAGAGTTCTGAAAACATACATACAGCTAACATTGTACAGACTTAGCAAGTTGTATTTATGTCCTTAGAAATACATATATATGAATATATATTTATTATGATAAATGTATATATGATATATAATATATAAACAATAAAAACAAGACAGAATTTGAAAAAAAGAGAAAGAATGCAGTATGTATATGATATGATTTGGAAGAAAGAAAGAAAGGGCAAAGGTAAGGGAAAATTATTAAGATTAAAAAAAGAAAATAATTGTATAAAAGATTTTCTATTTATTCTGTATCATAGTATACCAAGTATCATTTGAGTGCAATTGCCTTGGTTTTACAGATTACAATTATTTGACCAAGGTTAAAAGGCTTGTTCTTGAATACCACATAATACTGTTTATTCCTCAGTGTTGGCAATATTTCATTTCAGAACTCTTTAATTTACAGTTTTTAATGTTATACACTTTCTTTTGTTTCATGTCCTTTACTTTGAGGAGTCTGTAACATACAGGCAACACTGGTAAGGATTCATTGATTGGTGGAAACTATTGAGTTTGATACATGATTCTGTACAATCTTCAGGAACCAAGATTTATGATTGATATTTATCTTTAAAAAAAGCAAGAACATGCATCTTTGTTTTAAAAAATCTGTATAATGCATATAGGAACATTCTGGTAAAATAAGACTATCCTTTCAAAGTGAATGAATGGTTTTCTAAAGAGTTGCAGTTTTTGAGGAACTGTGCATGGAGTAGTGTTTACTTGACAAGTTGAGCCAACAGCATCCTTTAAACATCAGTTCAAACATGCTGTAAAATAGTGGGAAAAAAAAGCTTTCTACTGGATAACATCTGTTCAGTAAGTGAGATAAGATATATTAACATGACAATATGTACTTGTTTTAGAATAAAATATCACCAGAGTCAAATGGCTATCATGATCCCTAAAATTGGTTCCTACAAACTTATTTTAATGCTTGATTAATTATTTTAAAGCCTGTAGCAAATACAGGTGTAAATAACCTGATTTGTTTTTGTTTTGAGAAATAAATATAGTTGACATGTGCTTTGATATAATAACCATTCTGCATCAGTCTTTTATAACAGACTCAAGATTTGATTGGAATTAAATGAAACTAATGATATATTATTAGTTGTGTGTGTATGTATATGTGTGTGTGTGTGTGTGTGTGTGTGTGCAATGACTCCCTTGATTAAGAGTAGCAGGATTAGATATTGTTTGAATATTCCATATTGATATATTCAGTTAAGATACACTTTGATCATTAATTACTTTCTATATTCCCACATAATGTATATTTGTATTGACAGACTGTATAAAAACAGGAAAAGGAAATGGAGAAGATTGATTTCTCTGAGTACTTGGATATTATTATTATTATTATTATTATTATTATTATTAGTAGTAGTAGTAGTAGTAGTAGTAGTAGTAGTAGTAGTAGTATGCCTTCTTTCTGCCATCTCTGAGCACGTTTATCAAAAGGGTGATTCTTATAGTTAATAGTAGCTATGTAATTATGATAACTTTATATTCATGTTCCAATTTGAACCTCCCTCCCCCCAATAAGGTGCTGCTGTTCAAGAGATGTGGCAAAGTCAAAAGACTCACTGAGGAGGATCATGCAAGATTTGACTGATGGGTCAAAACAAAACATAACAAAATACAGAATATCATATGGATTTTATATTGTTCTCACTTAGTAGGTTAATTTTTCAGACATAGGCTCACAAAGAATTATGTCCATACAGAGACTTGACCAAATTACCACATACTCTTCCTCATGTTTTCTCAGCTCATTCCCTACTTTGCTGTCAACTTTTATTTATGTTAATGGTGCCCATGCTCTTTCCACCTCCCAAAAAAATTTAGTTTTCAATATACCCAATTCGCTCTGTTCTTGCTGTTTCTTCAACTGAAGTCATTTTTTAAATGCTTGGTTACTATTTCTAATCCCACATGGCTAAATAAAATGTAAAAGAAATCAATTTACATTTTCATATGATTCAAAGTATAAATGTGTGTATCTAAGAAACACTATAAAATTAACCTTCTTCGTAGAGGTTCTATGTTCTATATACCACCAATATAGTTGGAAGAGTAGAACATCAAAAGTTACCTCCTTTGCAAATATTCTCTTTGATATCCACCCTTTGTTCATACAAATGCAGGAGCACTGAACTTAGTTTTTCTTCAATAAGCTGATATTACATATTATGAAAGTTGAAGAAACCTGCTGCATATAAATTAGATAGTCATAGAGAATTAGAATACCGGACAACCTGACAGTCCAGTTTAAAATTGAAACATGTTGGCTGAAAATTGGGCACTGAAGAGTTGACTCAGCAGTTAAGAGCATTTGTGACTCTTCCAGAGAACCTGAGTTCAATATCCAGCGCCAACATATTGGCACAGAGCTGTCTGTAACTCCAATCTCATGAGATCCAAGGTCTTCTAATTCCCACTAGCACTTGGCATACATGTGAAGAAAAAACATATGTGTTATACATAAAATAATAAAAAGAAGATATGCAATATAATGTTCATATTTGAAAAGGAATGTTCAGCGTTATATTTCACATGTAGTAACACATATTAAGGGGTAATCACTATCAAAAATGGTCTAGAATTAAGGTTATACGGTGGAGCTTTTGAAGGGAACTGTGACCATACTAAAGCCTGGATTTGGAAATACAATAGTTCTATCCAATATAAATACAAATATAGACATGATAAATATAGATAATAAAAATTATCTCCTGAGTCTAAACATTAGAAAAACGTAGGTAGAATTTGAAGGAAAGGTATTTGATTTTGAAGGAAAGCTATTTGATTTTGAAGGAAAGCTATTTGATTCTAATCAGGAGAAATGTCTGAAGAAAGATGGCATTCAGTTAGATGCTCTGAATTAGTCAATGAGCTACTGTTTAGGAATTATTTTTTACCCCAGTAACCATCTATAAAGTGTTAACTTATAATCATTGCTTAGAGAGGTCATAAAAATAATAGAAATTTGAGTTCTAATTCTGCCATCCATTCCATGACTAAAGTTTATGAATCTAAGCTTTGTTTCTGTGGTCCTGGGTCATCACAAGCTTTCCAATATTGTGGAACAAAACAATATCGTACTTTGACTTTTCTGACATTCTCATTTTTAACATATTGGTTTTCGTGCAATTGTTCAATTGGCTTTAATTGTACTATTTATTTAAAAAAAAAACAACTTTCTGAGCGTTATAAAATTCTTTCAAAACAGCTGGGAAAAAAAAAGAAACACTAGTTTTATATTATTTCCACCTCTCTGTTGCCCACCATAAATAGATTTATCCAGGACATATTCAACTTACTGAGTGTCTGGTATCAATAAAAACTATATTATATTGAAGAAATATCATAATCACATTCTGTTCACCACATATTTACACACTAGAAGGTTAATATTTACCTTTATTAATTGAACTTGATGAAAGCGATAAAGAACTTCTAATTTTCTGGAAAGAACTTGGTGGAAAATCATATAATTGTTATTGAAATAGAAAATTTTCCTGTCAGTCATACCAGATGTTAAAATCAAGAAATGAAATGCAAATAGAGGTTTGATCCATAGCAACATCATCCAAAATGACTGCAGACCTTAAAATTATTTTCTGTATTTGAATTTCCCTAGAAGTTATAGACTTTTCTAATCAAACAAAATTAATTGAGGTCATTTTGGCATTAAGACCCAAGCAAAGAACTACAGTAGATTAACAACTTTTAAAGTCACATGGAAGGCAACACACTTCTAATTCTGAATTAACGCAGTGAGACATTTCGAGATACATTTACTGATTTATGTGGCAAAGATGAATAGTCATGGAAATTAAAAACAAGCATGTAGGCAATCTAATCTCGGCTACCTCTTTCCAATATGTATGTTTGAAATTAAGTGAAGAAATCAACCAGATCCTTAATGATTAATATATGCTACACCTTTAAAAAAGTGAACAATAAATCTCCTGTGACCTTCTAGCTTCATTTTTTTTCTCACCTAGAAAGCTTTATTGGTGATGACAGTTGACCGAAATTCTTTACAATCATCATGGGTTTGGAAAGTGGTTTGCATATTTTGGCACTTCATTATAGAGGGGAACTGAAATAAGCTGCTGCCAATGTTCCGCTAAATTGCACCTTTAAAAGTCTTTTTGATGTCTCCACTATTCAACTCCAATATTCCTGGAAAATTCTAGAATAAGTACAGTTTTGCATTCCCCGAAGAGTGGCCTGCCGTAATCAGCTCTTGCAAAGTTCAGGAGGTCCTATTTTCATGGGGGAAGTGCTTTAATCAAGATTAATTTTTTCCAGTTTTCAGTAATCGGAGCTCTTCCTGAGTTTTCCTCAACTCTCCTTTAGGATGAAATTATCAAATTTCCACAGCAATTAAATGAAAAAGTATGAGTTTATGGATCTTTCTGTACAACAGTTGCCAAGGTACAATTGAGATTAACCAAGTAAAGAAAGTGCAGTATTTCATATGAAAGCCATAGGCTTACAGCACAGGTCTGTGGCAGAGTGCCTATGTTAGTAAGAGGTTTTGCATTCTCATCAGATGTATTTCCTGCTTTATCTATATCAAAATTTATTTAGATCAAAAGTTCTACAGTTAAGAAAACAAATAACAGCATAAAAATTATATTTTATATTGTCCAACCCCAAATTCAGACCATATTGAAAGAACAGATAACTGGAAATAGTTTTTCATAAAGTAGAAGTAATTTTAGAAATATCATCCTCTAATTCTCAACTGTTATTTGAAAAAGCCTACGTAGAAAAAGATCATTAGACGACTAGCTATGAGTCTCTGCTACAGTGTTTCCTGATAATGGGGAAGGGGAGAAATCCTTGTAACCCCAAAACTCTAATTATCATAATCTTTCCTTTCTTTGAATAACTTAGAACCCTTAAGTTATATGGATGACGCTGCCTGACAGCATATTTTCTTCAGTTATGTTGACATCTCAAGGATGCATGGGAATACTTGTAAGAAAAGCAACTGAAAATATTACAAGACAGCCAACATTTTTTTCTTTTCTTTTTCTTCAAGACAGGGTTTCTCTGTATAGCCCTGGCTGTTCTAAAACTCAGTCAATAGATCTGGCTGTCCTCGAACTCCCAAAGATCATAACTTTCTCTGCCTCCTGAGTGCTGGGATTTAAGGTGTGTGTCTGACAACAGACTTTCAAATACTAGTTGTATCAGAATAAACTGTGCCAAAAATGTGTCTCTCATACTCTGATTGTGTAATAAGTATATCGGATATAATTCATGTGTGGATGACTCTTTAATATTTTTTCAATTATTTCACTTTTCTCCTGTTCCCCATTCCCCAAAGGTGCTTTTTCATGACATATACCAATCACCAAGATTCCTTTAATATGTTCCCTGTCCACTTACTCAATATAATCTGTCATGGGATTCTTCCTCAATTCCTGCTATTTCAGCTACTTTGACTTTCTTTAATTTTCTCAGTAATGCCAATGGGTACAACACAGTACTTACACCACACCATTATAAATATCCATATGAGTGAACTATTTTTTTTAAATTGAAACAAAAACCACTAAAGAATTACAGTAAAATGTAAGCATTTATAATTTTGTGAGGGAAAGCTTTTAAAATGTCAAAGGGCCAAAATACAGTAAAAATGAATAATCAAACAAAAAAGGTGACCAATTTGAGTACATCAAAATAAAATCAGCATGTATATGCTGATATGACAGAAGTGCAGGCTGAGTTATAACTACATATGGCTGTGCTCCATAGGTCCATGCCTTATTTTAATTTTAAGGTGTTATTACATTGCCTAGTATCTCTGATTCTTCTATTAAAAAAAGGCTACCTGAAACTTCAAAGTTTGATTTAATTATTTGTTGGTTTCTTTGTTTGACAAAGTTTTTGTGTTTGTAGCACAAGAGGTCCAGACATGCTCAGTATATAACTCTGCTGGCCCTGTTTCATGTTTTACTAAGTAGTCAATTTGTAAAGTATACACTGATAGCCCTGGTTATCAGTTTATTCATATTCATTATCATGACTATTGCCATCATGTAACAATGCACCTAAAATAAATATGTTTGGTAAAGTATAAACTTTGAAGCATATGTGTTATGCTAAATGTGAGTTCAAACCAACAAACCATCAAAACATAGAGAGTGGAGGTTTGGGCATCAAATATAGAAAGTGAGGACGTGACCGCTTCAATGTATGATTAAGGAAATGGATTTTTATTGAAGATAGGAGGGAAAGTAAAGCCAGAGGCATCAGGAAGAGTCCAGAGCAGAGGGAGGAAGTATTAAACATGTAGTCTGAATGGGACCATTGGAGTGGGGGCGGGAGAGAAGAGGGAGCACAGAGAGGATAAAGTCTAAGAGAGAGAACCAAGATGTAAGACAGACAAAAGAGAGACGGGGGAGGGGGAGAGGGGAAGGGAGAGAGGGAGAAGGGGAAGGGGAAAGGGAGAGGGAGAAGGGGAGGAGGAGAGGGAGAGGGAGAGGGAGAGTTGGGGGCAGCAAAGAGAGATAGGACAGTACAACGCATGATCAAAATAGTAGGGTTATATAGGAATGAGAGTAGGGTTATATAGGAGGAAGAGAAGCTCATGAAAAGGTACCAAGTGATCCTGGAATCTGTCAGCAGACCCGTTGATAAACTGATAGGCACCACAGCTAGTTTCCTGAGTTTCTTTTAGACATGAAAACTTAGGTAAAAATGAGAGAATAAAAGAACACAAAACATTTGAAACAAAATGAAAAGTAACTTAAAGATTATTTTCATGCCTGTCAATAATAACCATAAGTATAAGTGGTTTTATTTTTAAGTTTAAAATACATAGACTGATTCTCCTGCTGCCTCTCACCCCACCTTCATCAGAACTGAGACTCCTAAACCACACAGGTTAGCTTCCCTACCTCCATCCATTTTCCCTGCTATCTGAGCCCTCTGGGTCAAGCTAAGCTTCCCTGAGCAGTCTGCTATCCCAGGGAGACCTCCATCCCCCCTTTGTCTCTTCTCTACCTTCATCAGACTCCTAAACCATATAGGTAAGCGTCCCTTCCCCCCAACATCTTCCCTGTTCTTTGAGTTTGCTGTTAACTACCTCTCTGTTATTGCCACCAATGCATTTTAAACTTGCCTTGATTTTTAACTTTCTCTGTTCTGATAATTTGTAAAAGTTCATAAAATTGCTTCCATGTTTGAACATAGAATTTACATTTAATTTTTAACCTAAATCTGTACTCTTGGGCCATGGTTACTCAAATTTTCTTTATTTTAAACTATCCCTTAGTCCCTTAGGATAACTTAACATTTAAAAAGATAAATAGAAGTAGAACAAAAGAGTATAAGCCAAATCATAGAATTTTAGAATATATCAAAAATACCCACATGCAAATATTGAAATTATCCCAAATACTTTTTTCATTCTTGAATTTCAAAAGTATAAATATCCTCATAGCTGTTTTAAACATTTATTTCATATTTCAAAGGGAGCTTTCTTTAAGGAAAATGAACAATAATATAAAGAAAACAGAAGATTTTTAAAAACAATAAGATTATACTACATATGCAGCATTTTTACAATGATTTCAAATGTTTGTGACATCTTTAAACTATGACTTAAATCAGGACAATAAGTCACTTTAATTAGTTGCCTTCAGATGCAATGTAAAGATGTGTTAAAATTAATAGCATACAATGGGGTCTAGAGACTCTTTAAGACACCCAGGTTGAGTTCTCTGCACCCAAATCCCGTGGGAGGGAGAGCTAAACCTTCAGAGAGGCAGACACGCCTGCAAAACCAGAAGAGACTGCTCTCTGCACACATTACTGATTCCAGAGGAAAGCACCAGAATCCATCTGGAACCCTGGTGCACGGAGGCTCCCGGAAGAGGCAGCGCAGATCTTCCTGGTCGCTGCCGCCGCGGAGAGCCCGTGGGCAGCACCCCGCAAGCGAACTTGAGCCTCGGGACCACAGGTAAGACTAACTTATCTGCTGCAAGTGACTTGCCTGGTGAAATCGGGACAAACAGAGGCAGAATTCCTCTAGGACCGGGCACGTCCTGTGTTTACCGGAAGTCCCACACCCGCGGATCCCAGCCCGCAGCAGCTCTCTGCTCCCAGAACCCGTGGGAGAGAGACCTCACCGCCTGGTCAGGTGGGCACTCCTGAGGCTGCAGAGCAGAAGAGACCACCAACACTGCCCACCCCTGCCCACATCCCTGGCCCAAGAGGAAACTGTACAAGGCCTCTGGGCTCCCGTGGGAGAGGGCCCAGGTGAGGCAGGAGCCCTGCCTGAGACACCGCCAGAACCTGAAGGAAACAGACCTGATAAACAGTTCTCTGCACCCAAATCCCGTGGGAGGGAGAGCTAAACCTTCAGAGAGGCAGACACGCCTGGGAAACCAGAAGAGACTGCTCTCTGCACACGATACTGATTCCAGAGGAAAGCACCAGAATCCATCTGGAACCCTGGTGCACGGAGGCTCCTGGAAGGAGCGGCGAAGATCTTCCTGGTCGCTGCCGCCGCGGAGAGCCCGTGGGCAGCACCCCGCGAGCGAACTTGAGCCTCGGGACCACAGGTAAGACCAACTTTTCTGCTGCAAGTGACCTGCCTGGTGAACTAAAGGCACAAGTCCACAGGAACAGCTGAAGACCTGTAGAAAGGAAAAACTACACGCCCGAAAGCAGAACACTCTGTCCCCATAACTGACTGAAAGAGAGGAAAACAGGTCTACAGCACTCCTGACACACAGGCCTATAGGACAGTCTAGCCACTGTCAGAAATAGCAGAACAAAGTAACACTAGAGATAATTTGATGGCGAGAGGCAAGCGCAGGAACCCAAGCAACAGAAACCAAGACTACATGGCACCATCGGAGCCCAATTCTCCCATCAAAACAAACATGGAATATCCAAACACACCAGAAAAGCAAGAACTAGATTCAAAATCATATTTGACCATGATGCTGGAGAACTTCAAAGAAAGACATGATGAACTCCCTTAGAGAACAAGTAGAAGCCTACAGAGAGGTATAAATAAAAATACCTGAAAGAATTCCAGGAAAACATAAATAAACAAGTAGAAGCCCATAGAGAGGAGACAAAAAATCCCTGAAAGAATTCCAGGAAAACACAATCAAACAGTTGAAGGAATTAAAAATGGAAATAGAAGCAATCAAGAAAGAACACATGGAAACAACCCTGGATATAGAAAACCAAAAGAAGAGACAAGGAGCTGTAGATACAAGCTTTACCAACAGAATACAAGAGATGGAAGAGAGAATCTCAGGAGCAGAAGATTCCATAGAAATCATTGACTCAACTGTCAAAGATAATGTAAAGCGGAAAAAGCTACTGGTCCAAAACATACAGGAAATCCAGGACTCAATGAGAAGATCAAACCTAAGGATAATAGGTATAGAAGAGAGTGAAGACTCCCAGCTCAAAGGACCAGTACATATCTTCAACAAAATCATAGAAGAAAACTTCCCTAACCTAAAAAAAGAGATACCCATAGGCATACAAGAAGCCTACAGAACTCCAAATAGATTGGACCAGAAAAGAAACACCTCCCGTCACATAATAGTCAAAACACCAAACGCACAAAATAAAGAAAGAATATTAAAAACACTAAGGGAAAAAGGTCAAGTAACATATAAAGGCAGACCTATCAGAATCACACCAGACTTTTCGCCAGAAACTATGAAGGCCAGAAGATCCTGGACTGATGTCATACAGACCCTAAGAGAACACAAATGCCAGCCCAGGCTACTGTATCCTGCAAAACTCTCAATTAACATAGATGGAGAAACCAAGATATTCCATGACAAAAACCAAATTTACACAATATCTTTCTACAAATCCAGCACTACAAAGGTTAATAAATGGTAAAGCCCAACATAAGGAGGCAAGCTATACCCAAGAAGAGGCAAGAAACTAATCGTCTTGGCAACAAAACAAAGAGAAGAAAAGCACACAAACATAACACATCCAAATATGAATATAACAGGAAGCAATAATCACTATTCCTTAATATCTCTCAACATCAATGGCCTCAACTCCCCAATAAAAAGACATAGATTAACAAACTGGATACAAGCGAGGACCCTGCATTCTGCTGCCTACAGGAAACACACCTCAGAGACAAAGACAGACACTACCTCAGAGTGAAAGGCTGGAAAACAACTTTCAAGCAAATGGTCAGAAGAAGCAAGCTGAGTAGCCATTCTAATATCAAATAAAGTCAATTTTCAACTAAAAGTCAACAAAAAAGATAAGGAAGGACACTTTATATTTATCAAAGGAAAAATCCACCAAGATGAACTCTCAATCCTAAATATCTATGCCCCAAATACAAGGGCACCTACATACATAAAAAAGAAACCTTACTAAAGCTCAAAACACACATTGCACCTCACACAATAATAGTAGGAGACTTCAAACACCCCACTCTCATCAATGGACAGATCATGAAACAGAAATTAAACAGAGACGAGACAGACTAAGAGAAGTCATGACCAAATGGACTTAACGGATATTTATAGAACGTTCTACCCTAATGCAAAAGGATATACCTTCTTCTCAGCTCCTCATGGTACTTTCTCCAAAATTGACCATATAATTGGTCAAAAAACGGGCCTCAACAGGTACAGAAAGATAGAAATAATCCCATGCGTGCTATAGGACCACCACGGCCTAAAGCTGGTCTTCAATAACAATAAGGGAAGGATGCCCACATATACGTGGAAATTGAACAATGCTCTACTCAATGATAACCTGGTCAAGGAAGAAAGAAAGAAAGAAATTAAAAACTTTTTAGAATTTAATGAAAATGAAGGTACAACATACCCAAACTTATGGGACACGATGAAAGCTGTGCTAAGAGGAAAACTCATAGCGCTGAGTGCCTGCAGAAAGAAACAGGAAAGAGCATATGTCAGCAGCTTGACAGCACACCTAAAAGCTCTAGAACAAAAAGAAGCAAATACACCCAGGAGGAGTAGAAGGCAGGAAATAATCAAACTCAGAGCTGAAATCAACCAAGTAGAAACAAAAAGGACCATAGAAAGAATCAACAGAACCAAAAGTTGGTTCTTTGAGAACATCAACAAGATAGATAAACCCTTAGCCAGACTAACGAGAGGACACTCAGAGTGTGTCCAAATTAACAAAATCAGAAATGAAAAGGGAGATATAACTACAGATTCAGAGGAAATTCAAAAAATCATCAGATCTTAATATAAAAGCCTATATTCAACAAAACTTGAAAATCTGCAGGAAATGGACAATTTCCTAGACAGATACCAGGTACCGAAGTTCAATCAGAAACAGATAAACCAGTTAAACAACCCCATAACTCCTAAGGAAATAGAAGTAGTCATTAAAGGTCTCCCAACCAAAAAGAGCCCAGGTCCAGACGGGTTTAGTGCAGAATTCTATCAGACCTTCATAGAAGACCTCCATACCAATATTATCCAAACTATTCCACAAAATTGAAAGAGATGGAGCACTCAACTCCTTCTATGAAGCCACAATTACTCTTATACCTAAACCACACAAAGACCCAACAAAGAAAAAGAACTTCAGACCAATTTCCCTTATGAACATCGACGCAAAAATACTCAACAAAATTCTGGCAAACCGAATCCAAGAGCACATCAAAACAATCATCCACCATGATCAAGTAGGCTTCATCCCAGGCATGCAGGGATGGTTTAATATACAGAAAACCATCAACGTGATCCATTATATAAACAAACTGAAAGAACAAAACCACATGATCATTTCATTAGATGCTGAGAAAGCATTTGACAAAATTCAACACCTTCATGATAAAAGTCCTGGAAAGAATAGGGAATCCAAGGCCCATACCTAAACATAGTAAAAAGCCATATACAGCAAAACCAGTTGCTAACATTAAACTAAATGGAGAGAAACTTGAAGCAATCCCACTAAAATCAGGGACTAGACAAGGCTGCCCCTCTCTCCCTACTTATTCAATATAGTTCTTGAAGTTCTAGCCAGAGCAATCAGACAACAAAAAAGGAGGTCAAGGGATACAGATCGGAAAAGAAGAAGTCAAAATATCACTATTTGCAGATGATATGATAGTATATTTAAGTGATCCCAAAAGTTCCACCAGAGAACTACTAAAGCTGATAAACAACTTCAGCAAAGTGGCTGGGTATAAAATTAACTCAAATAAATCAGTAGCCTTCCTCTACACAAAAAAGAGAAAAAAGCGAGAAAGAAATTAGGGAAACGACACACTTCATAATAGATCCAAATAATATAAAGTACCTCGGTGTGACTTTAACCAAGCAAGGGAAAGATCTGTACAATAAGAACTTCAAGACTCTGAAGAAAGAAATTGAAGAAGATCTCAGAAGATGGAAAGATCTCCCATGATCATGGATTGGCAGGATTAATATAGTAAAAATGGCCATTCTTCCAAAAGCGATCTACAGATTCAATGCAATCCCCATCAAAATACCAATCCAATTCTTCAAAGAGTTAGACAGAACAATTTGCAAATTCATCTGGAATAACAAAAAACCCAGGATAGCTAAAACTATCCTCAACAATAAAAGGACTTCAGGGGGAATCACTATCCCTGAACTCAAGCAGTATTACAGAGCAATAGTGATAAAAACTGCATGGTATTGGTACAGAGACAGACAGATAGACCAATGGAAGAGAATTGAAGACCCAGAAATGAACCCACACACCTATGGTCACTTGATTTTTGACAAAGGAGCCAAAACCATCCAATGGAAAAAAAGATAGCATTTTTCAGCAAATGGTGCTGGTTCAACTGGAGGTCAACATGTAGAAGAATGCAGATCGATCCATGCTTATCACCCTGTACAAAGCTTAAGTCCAAGTGGATCAAGGACCTCCACATCAAACCAGACACACTCAAACTAATCGAAGAAAAACTAGGGAAGCATCTGGAACACATGGGCACTGGAAAAAATTTCCTGAACAAAACACCAATGGCTTATGCTCTAAGATCAAGAATCGACAAATGGGATCTCATAAAGCTACAAAGCTTCTGTAAGGCAAAGGACACTGTGGTTAGGGACAAACGGCAAACCAACAGATTGGGAAAAGATCTTTACCAATCCTACAACAGATAGAGGCCTTATATCCAAAATATACAAAAGAACTCAAAAAAGTTAGACCAGGGGGAGACAAATAACCCTATTAAAAATGGGGTTCAGAGCTAAACAAAGAATTCACAGCTGAGGAATGCCGAATGGCTGAGAAACACCTAAAGAAATGTTCAACATCTTTAGTCATCAGGGAAATGCAAATCAAAACAACCCTGAGATTTCACCTCACACCAGTGAGAATGGCTAAGATCAAAAACTCAGGTGACAGCAAATGCTGGCGAGGATGCGGAGAAAGAGGAACACTCCTCCATTGTTGGTGGGGTTGCAGACTGGTACAACCATTCTGGAAATCAGTCTGGAGGTTTCTCAGAAAATTGGACATTGAACTACCTGAGGACCCAGCTATACCTCTCTTGGGCATATACCCAAAAGATGCCCCAACATAAAAAAAAGACATGTGCTCCACTATGTTCATCGCATGTAGCCTTATTTATAATAGCCAGAAGCTGGAAAGAACCCAGATGCCCTTCAACAGAGGAATGGATACAGAAAATGTGGTACATCTACACAATGGAATATTACTCAGCTATCAAAAAACAACGAGTTTATGAAATTTGTAGGCAAATGGTTGGAACTGGAAAATATCATCCTGAGTGAGCTAACCCAATCACAGAAAGACATACATGGTATGCACTCATTGATAAGTGGCTATTAGCCCAAATGCCTGAATTACCCTAGATGCCTAGAACAAATGAATCTCAAGACGGATGATCAAAATGTGAATGCTTCACTCCTTCTTTAAAAGGGGAGCAAGAATACCCTTGGCAGGGAAGAGGGAGGCAAAGATTAAAACAGAGACAGAAGGAACACCCATTCAGAGCCTGCCCCACATGTGGCCCATACATATACAGCCACCCAATTAGACAAGATGGATGAAGCAAAGAAGTGCAGACCGACAGGAGCCGGATGTAGATCGATCCTGAGAGACACAGCCAGAATACAGCAAATACAGAGGCGAATACCAGCAGCAAACCACTGAACTGAGAACAGGACCTACGTTGAAGGAATCAGTGAAAGAACTGGAAGAGCTTGAAGGGGCTTGAGACCACATATGTACAACAATACCAAGCAACCAGAGCTTCAGGGACTAAGCCACTACCTAAAGACTATACATGGACTGACCCTGGACTCTGACCTCATAGGTAGCAATGAATATCCTAGTAAGAGCACCAGTGGAAGGGAAGCCCTGGGTCCCTAAGACTGAACCCCATGAACTAGACTGTCGGGGGAGGGCGGCAATGGGGGAGGGTGGGGAGGGAACACCCATAAGGAAGGGGGAGGAAGGATGTTTGCCGGAAACCGGAAAGGGAATAACACTAAATGTATATAAGAAATACTCAAGTTAATAAAAAAAAAAAGACACCTAGGTTATGGTCACTGAACTTTGTTTTCTTTTGGAATTTGAATGTAAGACCCTATTTTTGAAGGTATCACATACTTGAGATATATTTGAGACAAAAAAAAATCAGAGGAATCAATTTTGGAACTTACCTGAAAAGTTCCCTCTCACAGAGCAGCTTCCATTGTACCCAAAGGTGCTATGCAAGCTGCCAGGCAGACAATTAATAGTCCCACCCAACTGTAAAGCCTAGAAATGGCATCAACAACCAGCATAATAAGATACCCAAAGGCATCGATAATTTCACTTATATCTTGGGATTTAACCAATGGCAGTCTGTTTGGAATTAAGGCATACCCAATAGGAGGTAATTCCCTTCTGGTGCAATAAAACTAACTAACTACCTCTGACTGGAGAAGTCATAAATACAACAGAAAAATCTACTACTCCCATCTTCTTAAACCAATATAATTTCAAACATTACTATATAGACATGCGGCTCCTCCATCCTTATCCACAAAGTTTTTAGCTTCAGAATTAGTTTAAGTGCAAATATTTGAAAATGAACCAAGAAACTAGAGGAAAATATTAAAGAAAGTAATAAAATCGAAAAATACTAACTCTATCACATATGAATATTAAATGAAAGAAGACTAACAGAAAAATAACTCAGGTTTCAGATACCAGATAGTTTAGGAATGGTATACAGCATTTGTTGGCAATTCTTCTACGCTCCGCCCAACAGCTACCTAGCAACAAGCAGGTATGAGTCTGGCTTATAAGGAATATGTTAGCATTTCTTCTAGGCCCCGCCCAACGCTACCTAGCAACAGGCAGGTATGAGTCTGGCTTATATGGAATATGTTAGCATTTCTTCTACGCCCCGCCCAACGCTACCTCGCAACAGGCAGTATGAGTCTGGCTTATATGGAATATGTTAGCATTTCTTCTAGGCTTCGCCCAACAGTTACCTAGCCACGTAAGATTGTGACTTACTATAAAACAAGTGTTTGGCCTCTCTCTCTCTCTCTCTCTCTCTCTCTCTCTCTCTCTCTCTCTCTCTCTCTCTCTGCATCCTCCCCCACTCTTGCATCTCTCTCTCTCTCTCTCTCTTGGCCTTTCTCTTCTATTTTCTTTCCCTCCCTCTTTCTCTCTCCTTCTTGCTCTCTCTTTCCATGTGTTCCCAGCCAACCTTCCCTTCTTTCTCTCTCCTCTCTCTCTCTCTCTCTCTCTCTCTTTCCATGTGTTCCCAGCCAACCTTCTCTTCTTTCTCTCTCCTCTCTCTGCCCTTCTCTGTTCCCTTTCTTCCTCTGCCCCTACTCCCTTCTCCACATCCCCTTCCCGTGTCCCAAATATACTTCATTTTATACTAGACCTGTCCTTATGGCTAATACCTCCAGTGAGGGGAATGACTCAGCATAGACCCACTAAGATACTCTGTCCTACCAGATTACAAAACATATCTGGATAACTTATGTTCTGATGACAGATAGACAATTTAGTGTGTGTATGTGAACTGATGAAAATTAATCTGGATGTGAAATATTTTATGGCATAGTAAATATGTAATTGGTAGATCAAGGTTAAGTGGAGTATCCATCACATTAAACAGTATAATTTTTTTGTGGTAACGTAGGACTTGATCGACTCTATGTTCGGGAGCTCGCACTCATGAAAACAGAAAGCGATACAATCAAGTAAGAGGTTTAATGATCCAGCACACTGGGGTGTCCCTGTAATCTGGACAGAGGCAATCCAGAAGAACAAAAACACACACTTTTTATACACTAGTGGAACAGCATGAGTTGGTCCTTGATGATGCACATTGATCCTTACATTCATCAATGGTGAGATATCTTTGGCATGCGAATGAGAGACTGCTAAAGGCCCTTCCCTTTTCACGGTTAGCACTTTCACCTGGATGGGGAACTGCTAAGGGCAGGTAGATCATTTCCTGGAACAGGGTGCTATTCTAAATTCTTTGGACTGTGTATTTAAGTCCCAGCCACCTGTTGCTTCCCTAAGGCAGCCTTTGTCGTTAAATTTGAGTCTTAAGGTAGGAAAAATCAAGATATTTGTTATCAGATTCTTTGAAATCGTCAGTTTATTGTTATCAACCACATATTTCAATCCAGTTCTTTGAAACTGAGGTTTTAGTTTCCATATGTAATGGGAATTTGCAATCTTCATTTCTCTGTAAATCTTTTGGCAAGGTGTCATTATTCATATTCCTATTCTTACACCTCTGCCACATTCAGAAAATTCCAGAGCCTTGACTGCTTTATAGATATCTAGTTCCTTTAACTTTTTGTAGTTAAAAATCATGTCTCTTTTTAAGGATTCTGTTGATTCACTTCCAGAAAAAAAACCTGTTGGAATTTCATGCTATAAGAGAATAAGGTAGGATTCTTTATTAAAAAAAAAAATTAGTTTTCTACAGCACATAAGCCAGTCTGGATCCTCAGAAGGCTACACAGTGTGGAGTGCTTCCATTTTCTTTTTTTTTTCTGTTTTCTTTTTCCTTTCTTTTTTTTTTTTCTTTTTCGTTTTGCCTTCAATAAGAAATTTATTTATTTAAAAAAAAATCCAAATACTGGCATTGTCCAGAAAATTTTAACAGGTTTATTTATAACTGTTATAAAGTTAAACTGTTAGAATGAGTTCACTGAAACATTTCGTTTGCATTAATGCTTTACATCTTGCATTTATATTAAAAATTCACACCCAACTGAACGTGGAGAAATTGCTAATACCTGATTCTGTCCCCTCTGTTTCCAGTCACAATCAGAGACTTAGGTACCTTTGACCGGGTGGAAAAAGTATCTAGCATTTAGAACTACTGATAACAAGAAGAAGGAAAAAATTTTGAGAATGAAATGTTTCCCCTCATAGTAGATTCTGAAGCACGTTCTCCGCGTGTGTGGCGTGCTAGCTGGATATCTTTTGGCATATTTGTTACACGTTTGACAGGGATAGCATACAGGTTATCTTCAAAAAGGCCAACCAGAAAATGCCTCACTTGCCTCCTGCAAAGCACTAATAGCTGCACTCTGGAAGCGCAGATCTGTTTTGAAGTCCTGAGCAATTTCTTGCACCAGACACTGAAAGGGGAGCGTGCGAATCAGAAATTCAGTGGACTTCTGATAGCATCTGATTCCATGGAGTGCCACAGCACCAGGCCTGTAACGATGAGGTTTCTTCAACCCCTCCAGTAGAGGGCGTACTCTTTGCGAGCGAATTTTCTAGTCAGTTGTTTCCTAGGTGTTTTACCACCGGTGGATTTGCAGGCAGTCTGCTTTGTAAGAGCACTTCCTTACTTAACCCCCTTCTCCTTAGGCTGAAACTCAGCAAGCGAGAGGCTGCGCTGGCGTTAGAGTGGTGGCAGCATGGCGAAGTCTGCAAACACCCACAGTGTTTCCGTTTTCAAATCCAGCTATCTAAGTGGTGTTATACCTCATTAAACAGAAAACTGTCAGCCACTAGAGAACTCCTCCTGTGGCATAGGTTTCTTTGACTCACTCTCAAAGATTCCATTTATTCAAGATATGTTAATGTTTGTGTGAAAGTGCACTTCGATTTGCAACTAAACATCCTTTAAAAGAGTATATGAAATCTATTTTTTCCCTTTTTCCTTTTCTTTTATTGGATGTCTTTTTTTTTTTTTTCTTTTGTTCGGAGCTGGGGACCGAACCCAGGGCCTTGCCCTTGCTAGACAAGCGCTCTACCACTGAGCTAAATCCCCAACCCTTTCTTTTTTTTAACATTTAAAATGTTATCCTCTTTCCTGGTTTCCCTTCCAGAAACCCCCTCTCCCACCCCCCCTTCCTCCTCCTTCTAAGAGAGTGCTCCCCCACTCCCTCAGTCCTGCCTCCCAGTCTTGGCATTTCCCACACTGGGGCAAGAGCCTTCACAGGACCAAGAGCCTCTTAATATAGGGAATCTTTACCTGAGATCCAAAGGAAACTCTGCTCCTCGGGATTCTACTAAGGGAGCCATTTCCTAATCACCTGCAGAAAGGACATTTGGTTACCTGTGGTGCCTATTAGCATGTCAAAGCACATGCTGGCTAGGCTCTCACAGTGGCACTAGAAACTAGTTCTTCTCACTTTCTCCTTTAAGCATCTCCAGTTTCCCTTCCCTTCCCCCAGCTTCTCTTCTTATGTCTGTATTTTGGCCAACTCTGGCTTTTGTCTTCCTCTCCTACCCTCTTCTCCTGGTGTTCTTTACCCGTACTCTGTCTTCCTCTTTAGCTCCCTCCCCCATGGCCAAGTTCAGTCTGCCTGTCATGTTCTGTCTACTACTTTTTCTCTCTATACTGGGTGGGGTCTTCCAGATCCTTCTAGCTGCACTCTCCCTCATATCTACAATAAAAACTTTCCCCTCAACCATACCTTGTGAGTAGTCATGCCTTCAGTTTATACATTTACATCAGGAAGTCTTTATTTGATGTTCATTCGCTCATACTGTGTATCTCAAATACTAGAGAAAAATAGTACACTGAAAATAGCAGGCAGACTGTACTCTTCATTGAATGTTCATCACCCTCATAACATGTTATCAGCACAACAATTACCTAGCAACAGCCAGCTATGAGCCTAACTTGCTAAGAAAGGACACTGGCCTCTTTCTTTCTCCCTCCCTCTCTTTCTCCCTCTCCCTCTTTCTCTCTCCCTCTCTGTCTTTCTCACCATGTGTTCCCAGCCAGCCTCTTCCCTCTCCTCTCTTTCTGTCCTTCTGTATCTTTTCAGGGAGGTGCCCAGGTTGGGATCTGATCCACATCCATGAACAGAGACTGTAAATTATTTTTCTAGGATGGAAACACAAAGCAAGAGGAACGGGATGGGATGTTGCATTGACCAATCATATGTTTACACAAGAGGTTAAACAAGGAAGTTAACTTTGGTGACTGGCCCTTATCCAGATCACCTGGTTTCGGGATCCTTGAGACAGCTTTTGCAGTCAGGTCCCCTCCTGAACCCTGACTTGGAATTTTGAATGGTATAAGAAAACAGGAGTGGGTAAGCAGCATGCAGTCATTAAGTCAAACCAGGCAGCACATTTATGACTTCTCTTTGTTAGTTTAGGTAACAGGACAACAGCAACTTCACACTTTACATTCTTTACTGGTTAACAAAGAGACAAACATGAAACATAAGAATCAGGATAGGAGTTGGGTTCGAGGCCTGGGGATATGAACTCAGTTTTGACCCTGTTAGCAAGGTAGAACTTGTTTCTGAGATGGCTGAAAATGTCCCTTAACAGATTGTAGCATGGGTATCCTGTACTTTTTAGCTAATATCCACTTATAAATGAGTACATACTATGCATGTCTTTTTGGTTCTGAGTTACCTAACTCAAGATTAAATTTTTCTAGTTCCATCCATTTGCCTGCACATTTCATGGTGTCTGTTTCCAATGGCTGAATAGTATTCCACTGTGCAAATGAACCACACTTTCTGTATTCATTCTTTGGTTGAGGGACATCTGGGCTGCTTCCATAACTGTCCTCTGAGAGACCCCACCCAGTAGCTGACCAAAACAGGTGCAGGGACCCACAGTCAAACATTAGACTGAGCTCAGGAAGCCTTGTGAAACAGTTGGGGCAAAGATTGAGGGCCCTGGAGGGATAGGAACTCCACAAGAAGACCAACAGAGTAAACTAACCTAGACCCTTGGGGAATCTGAGTGACTGAACCATCAACCAAAGAGCATATATGGGCTGGACCTAGGCCCTCTTGGTCTTTATGCAGGTCCCCAACAACTGGAGTAGGGGTTTTCCCTGACTGTTGCCTTTCTCTGTCTCTACCCTCTCAGTTCCCTTCCCTATGCCCTGAATAAATTCTATTCTATACTATGTCCCTCAGGGGGAAGGGATGCCTCCTCATGGGCCAGCAGAGGCACCCCATTCCCCACACCATACCTCACCTCTACTAAACATATCCCTAGCTTCTCTTTCTTTTTATAAAACACAACAACCGTAGTACCAGGAAGATGGATCACCTTATTTGCCTGTTAGCTTTGAGTTCCACACTCAGAATTTAATATTCATTGTATTCTCAGATAATTGGAAGCTAGAGAATTATGAGTCCTATATGATCTTAGCAGTTAATAAGTAGCTGATATCTGTCAATGTCGAGCATTGACAAAGAGTGTGAAAGCAAAACAGAATTATTGCAGTTTTCTCCTCCTGAAAGAAACGTCTAACAGCATTAGTAGTTAAGCTACTGAGAGTCACATAATTGTGTGCCAATTGATCTATCATTCTAGCAACCTTACCTCCTCGTTTTACAGATTTTTTTCAACTATTTTTGTACTTATACATTGTTTTGTGGCTGCAAAGATTTATTTGACATAGACTCTCAAATTTTCTATCCGGTTACTTATCAATTTACTAGATGTATATTTCATTTTAAGTTTTCATTATTAAAATATATTATTTGTTTTAATGCTTATCACATGTTGTGCATTACAGTATGTGTTGGCATGTGAAGATTTTTATTTTCTGATTTCCCTGAATTTTGGAAGCTCCTCATTTTGTATTTGTGTTTGTTTCTTTTTATTTTATGTACAGGAACTTCACAAAAAAAAATAAGATGATTTGGCTCTTGAGTCAAAAGTAGTAGACTAAAAGGACTAAAAGGACTAGTGCATTCTATACTCCAGATTAATCAGGCAGGTATATAGTGTTTTGATGAGAAATTATGATTTATAAGTATACTTAGGTCTTGTTTTTATGGTGGTAAGAGCCCAATAAAGAATATTAATCCACGTAAGCCTGCCTTCTAGTAAGATATTTGAGATATTCCTGTTAATTCAGTTTATTTAAGTTCGAACACTTTTTGAGCTCCTCCTCTTTTACAGAGTTCTAGTAAACCTTTTCTTGCAGAATGTTTTTCATTAATGTGTCTTTTTGGCAGTTTGCCAATGTAGATTGATTATTTTTATTTTTTTTAGTCTCGGCAAGTTAATTTGATCTTTAGAATTATTATATCTGATAATCTACCAATTTGCAAAAAAACAGTATTTATTTTATGTGTATGTGTATTTTGTCTACATGTATCTCAGTGAGCCAAGTGCATGCAATGCCCTTGGAGGACAGAAGAGGGTGCTGGAATCTTTGGAATGAAAGTTACAGATAATGTTAGCCACCACAGGGTGAAAAGAAACAACACAGGTAGGTCCTTTGCAAGAGCAGCAAGTGCTCTTAATCACCGAGCCACATCTCCAGCCTACTGTTCAATTTTTATTAACTGTAAATGTTTTGAAAATTCAGATCCTATATCTTCTTACACCAAAATTCTTTAAATTCTTGGATCTCTACAATTTCAAAATTATTTAACAGTCATATTATTTCAAAGGACAAACCTTCAATTGAGAATATCCCCAACACATACACAGCAGAGGACTGCCATGTCTGGACTCAGTCAGAGATGCACCTCACCCTGGAGAGACCTGTGGCCCCAGGGAGTGGGGAGTTCTGGTAGGGGTGGGGTGGGGACTTCCTCTTGAAGACTTGCGGGAGGGTGGGGAAGGAGGTGTGGGATGTGGAACAGTTGGAGGGTGGACTGGGAGGGGTATAAAGTCTGGAGTGTAAAGAAAGATTAAAGAATAAGTTTTTAAAAGGAGTTTCTGCTCAGAAGACAAAGGAAGGTAGTTTTTTGAAGACTCATTCATTCAAAGATATCAAAGTGCCTACAACAATCCAAGGGGGCAAGGATTCATGTTTAGCTCACAGAATAACTTGGAGGACTCATCCTTGTGGTACTGATTTTGTAGGCATGAAAGAAAGAAGGGGAAGTAGAGTTCCCTAGCAGGGAATGCTGCTAAGGCTTATCAATGTGTAACAGGGTAGGATGCCTGGAAGGAGGCCCTGAGCAGCCACTCTTTGAAGCTGTGAGGGTAAAGTTTATGTGGCAGTCGAGATCCTAGAATGTTGAGGGCCCACCTTAACTAATTATGGCACCATCAAATAAGTCGGGTCACAACTGAACAGAAAGTACACAGTGATCTGAGCACTAACTTTCATTGTTCTACTTCTCGACAGTGGATATAATTGACCAGCTGCCTCAAGTTTTTGCCTTCTTCATTCTTAACCATGAATGAGTAGTCTCTCAAACTGTAAGACAATACAAATTCTTTCTTACCTTAAGTAGCTTTGACCAGATATTTTGTACCAGCAACAAGTAACTAATATGTAGAGTTTACCGAATTTAATGAAAAAAACCCAATAATAATATGTGTAAACCACATTGCTAATGATTGCTCCCATGTTTTCTATTTTGTATTTCCTTTTGAGTCTGCTTTTTCAATTGAGTTCACACATAGTCAAGTTGGTAACCAAAATTAGCCCTCACATATATTACCAAAGAATGGGATATCTGGATCATATTATTGTCCTATTTCTTTTTTATTTTTCTTAGGAACCTTTTTATCTTTCTAAAGTTGTTATCTTAATTTATATTTGAAGTTTCTTTTGCATTTTTTCTTTATGTATTCAATTTACATCATAATCACAGCCCCTTCCAGTTCCAGTCTCCTATCCCTGTACCCCATTGACCCTTCTCCTTCTCCTCAAAGAATGGGAAACCCCCGTGGATACCAACCTGTCCTGGCACATCCAGGTCACAGCCAGACTAAGTGTATCCTCTCCTATGGAGGCCAAACAATGAAGCCCAACTTAGGGGAAAGAGATTCAAAGGCAGGCAGAGTCAGAGACAGTCCTCACTCCAACTGTCTGGGGCCCACATACTGATGAAACTGCACATCTGCTACAAATGTGTAGTGGGCTTAGGTGGAGTCTATGCAAGCCCTGAGCTCCCTGGCCCAGGTTGACTATAGGTCTTCTAGTGATGTCCTCGACCCATCCAGTTCACTCAATTCTATCCCCTACTCTTCTAAAAGACTCCCTGAACTCCACCTAATGTTTGACTCTAGGTCACTGCATCTGTTTCCATCAGCTGCTGGTGGAAGCCTCTCAGAAAACAGTTAAGCCAGGCTTTTTGTCTGTGAGCATTAACAGAGTACCATTAATAGTGTCAGGGACTGGCTCTCTCTGATGAAGTGGGTCTCAAGTTGGCCCATTCCCTCTGTCTTTGCTCCATCTTTATCCCTGCACATCTTGTAAGCAGAACAAATTTTGGGTCCAAGGATTTGTGAATGGGTTGTTGCACCCCTTCCTCCACTGAAAGCCCTGTCTATCTACAGGAGGCAGCAACTTCAGTCTCCATAGTCCCAGCTGCTAGGAGTCTCAGCTAGGTTCATCCTCTTAGATATCCCAGAGCCTCTTCTGTTCTAGGTCTCTGACTTATCCCAAATATGTGTAGTGCCTCCCACAAAGATTATAATTCTCTCTTCCAACCCCCCCTCTTTTCTCCCCACACCCGTGCCCCACCTTTGCTCCCTCCTCAACCCTTCTCTCATCAAGTTCCCTTCCTCTAGCCACCTCCAGTGTGTATTTCATATCTCCTTTGGGGTGATATTTAAGCACACTTCATTGGGTCCTCCCCGTTACTTAGGCTTTTTTGGGTAGCATGGTTATCCCGTACTTTATGGCTAATTTCCACTTAGAAGTGAGTACATATCATGTGTGTCTTTCTGGGTCTGTGTTATCTCACTCAGGATGATATTTGTAATTCTAACCATTTTACTGTAAAATTCATGATGTCTTTGTTTTTAATAGCTGATTGGTATTCCATTGGGTAGATGTACTACAATTTCTTTATCCATTCTTCAGAGAGGGACATCTGGGTTGTTCTCAGCTTCTGGCTATTATAAATAAACTTGCTATAAACAGAGGTGAACAAGTGTCCTCGAGCTATGGTGGAACATCTTTTGGGCATATGCTCAAGAGTGGTATAGCTGGGTCTTGAAGTAGAACTATTCCCAATTTTCTGAGAAACCACTAAATTGATTTCTACAGTGGTTGTACAGGTTAGCATTCCCACCAGCAATAGAGGAGTGTTCCTCTTTCTCCACATCCTCCACCAACATGTGCTGTTACTTGAATTTTTTGTCTCACCCATTCTGACAGGTGTAAGGTGGAATCTCAGAATCATTTGACTTGCATTTCCTGATGACTAAGAACATTGAACATCTCTTTAGGTGCTTCTGGGCCATTAGAGGTTCTTCCGTTGAGAATTCTCTGCTTGGTTTGGAACACATTTTAAAATTGGATAATTTGGGTTGTTGGAGTCTAATTTCCTGAGTTCTTTATATATTTCGGATATTAGTTCTCTGTTAGTTGAGAATTCTTTTAACTGCACTTCTTTACCATCATTAATTTTTATAGTCACTTACATTTACTGTGTGTTGAGATGAAATCAGTGTATTTTTTTTATTTGAATTCGTCAGATGGGTAAATACAGTGAGCATTTACTCACATGTCCACTGAGCATTTGGTTTGCTTATTCTGTGCAATGTGAATTCAGATCACTTGCTCGGGCTAATATTGAATTGTTTGTTTTTCTAATTGTGTTGTCTTTTTGAGTTATTTAAGTACTGTAGACATGAACCCTTTGTCAAATGATTAGTTGGCAAGTAGTTTCTCCCATTCTGTATATTGTCTCTTCATTCTTCTGTTTGTTTATTTTGTGTTGAATAAGCTCTTTGGTTTGATATTAATTTCTTAGTTTATCTTTCATTTCCTACAGTTTTGGAGTTCAGATGGTAATAGTTATCTTAGGTAATATGTTGAAATATTTCCTATATGCTTTCCTCTAGTAGCTTCAGAGTTCCAAATCTTATGTCAAAATAATTGATCACAGTTGAGTGGACTTTTGTACAATGTACTTAATATTTTTGACTGTTCTATCTTTTGGCAGTTTGATAATGTTTTTGTTTATTTCTGGTATAAAATAAGTTTTACTTTATGAGGCACACTAAACATCTCCTAAAAAATTAAAGAATACATCCATATGATGAACTCTAAGTCACAAAATTAAAAATGTAAACATATAAAAAATGTAACATATGTGCTAAAATTTGGATGTAAACTATAGAAAACTGAATGTACAACTTTCAAAACCACAAAGAAGAGAATGTAAATTATTTCAGCAAAACACATTCATGTATATTATATGAATTATAAATTTTCAGTTATAAATTCAACTGTAAAAAGAGAAATTATGAAAATTCTAGATAATTGGATGGAGATGGAAATAACTCTGAATGAAGTGACCCAGACAAAGAAAGATGACATTGTATATTCTTTTTTCATGTGAATGTTAGTTTAAATATTTAGTTTACCTTTATTTAAATTGGTATACACACAGGTCAGGAAACTATAACAAGCAATGGGTAACTAGGAGAGACAGGTTGCAGGTGGTAAAATGTATAAAGGAGGAATGGTATATATATATATATATGCATGTGCATATATATGCATACACATACAAAGACACACACGGGGGAGGGAAAGGGAGAGAGAGAGAGAGAGAGAGAGAGAGAGAGAGAGAGAGAGAGAGAGAGAGAGAGATATTAAATGCCTTTATCCTATAGCAAGAGCAAGGGGACAATGCTCCTCCTAGACACTATATATGATCAAAACATCTAGTGCTAGAAATGGGGCAAAGACTTTGGGGTTGTTTTTCAGTAGGGTCCCATAAATTTACAAGTATTACCATTGCTCTTGATTACCCTCCAGAATTTTAGAATAAGACCCTTTTGATGAAGCTACCTCATGCTTAAGTCATAGAAGCTTTATCCCAACTCTCTGGCATTCAGAGTGTAGGAAGGTGCAATGTATGCTATCAGAGGAGAAAGGTAAGTATCAGTCATGTGTACCTGTGAACAGTGTTCGGGAGGGGGTAAATACAATAAAATCATTTTATATGGATGTATAAGGATGGATTTATTCTTAATGACTAATTTTTAAAAGATGTCTTCACAATCTTGTACTATATATATATTTCCTTACAAGAGTTAAGTAACTGAGTAGTCCAACAATGTGCTTTAGATTTTATTTCTCAAAATATATTAACCATGAATGATGGTTTAGACTACCACATTTACTGCTAGCAGTTCTATCCCCAAATCAATAACTAACAAACTCTAGTGTCTTTATTTGGATTAGGGAGTGGTCAGACCAATGCTATCCAAACACAGTTCATCACTCTATGTGTTCAGGAGTTCATCCAGAAAGAGGTAGCTGTGCTGACTCTTTCTTACTCCATGCTCACCTTTTGTAACATTTTACAGGAGATTTTTAAAAAATCAAATGAAAACAGGGCTACAATCTAAATATCTGTGTATTATCAACTGTAAAGGATAAATTAACACAAATGAAGAAAGTAGCTATTAAAAAATATAAAAATAGCCCAGAAAAAAATGCCAAAAAGTCATATAAATAGAACTCCTGATAGTATTTCATTACAGAGAAATCAAATTTATAAAATTTTGGAAACTGACACCCGTGGAAAGGAACATGACATGTTACCAAGACACAAAAATTGTGTGCCTTCAAGTAGTGGTCATGTGACTTGAAAGAAAACACTGTTCAGTGTACTGATAATTCACATCTGCAAGGGAAAATGATTTTATTTCTCAATATTTACAAAAACAGGTAGTAATGAAATATTTTAATTGTGCCACTTGTTTCTAACAGAAAACACTTTTAATATTTTGGCAAAATTTTATATAAGCACAATTATATTTGCTTTGATATTTGAAAAGAACCTTCATAGTTTCCACTCCCATGACCACTTTTCTTTTATCCTACAGTGGTACAAAGTGAAGAGACCTTCTATTTTTGTTTTTTATCTGTCATTAGAATTCTATTTTAATCAAATAGTTCCTCCATTACAGTGCATACTTTTTAAATATTTTCATGAATATTCTTGCTTAATTTCATCAATGGTTGAGATATAACAGCAGGGGAGTTCTATATTATTCATCTTAGAGGTAAGCACGTTAATCCTAAGAAGATTTGGGCCCTAAAATAACTGGTAAATGTAAAGCTTGGGTTGAAATGTAGTTTAAATGAACCCAAATTTCTTATCTGTCATTCTTCTCTGATAACAATTCTAGAAAACAGAAACCTGTCTTTTTAAAACTAGAGAATTTTTAATAAATCATAGTTCTGTGTAAGTTTATTAGAATCTAATTACTCAAAGTTGATTCACTTTTGAAGTCAGAGAATTGATATTACAAGTCTCTAAAGTTAAAATTATTTTAAAACTTTAAAAAGAAAACAATCAGTGTGGACTACACTGCCCCGAGCAGATAAACTTGTAAGCACTGTAAAAGACACGGTAACAGGAACGGGAGTGGTCGTTGCTTTTTTTATTAGAGGACTGTCCAAAACAGATAATCAGGGTAAATTTATAGACTTTACAATCTCTTTTGTAATCGGTTAATGATAGAAACAGAAAAATATTAATGACCTATAAAAATTACTCCAGGCTGTATTTACAATACCAGGAGCAGTGACAGCAGGGCTGTGGCAGGGACATTGCATTCACAATAGCAGCAGCTGTTTCTTGCTCGTTAATGTTAGTTCTTAGGAAGTAGCTCTTGGGGAGAGGATTGTTGACAATTCCATCTATAAAACTAATTGCTTACATTCAGCTAATCAAAGGAGACTCACCTCTAGAGACTAGAATTTGTTTAGGAAGTGCCAGAAAAACAGTCTTTGAAATGGGATTTCCGTCAGTTCAGTTTTAGAATCACATTGGAAAATTCTCAAGAGCTGACTTTCTTCTGGTTCCTGTCAAAATATCAACAATACAGGAGTAAACAGTCCTGTAAAACCACTCAGAAGAACATCTTAAAATCTCAGAAATGACTGAAACTTTTCCACTGTAAAAATGATTCTTTTTTGTAATTGTTTTATTGATTTACCTTTCAAATGTTGGCCCCCTTCCCAGTCCCCATCCTGGAGTTCTTTACCCTATCCTCCCCACCCCCCTCTGCTTCTTAAAGAGTACTCTCCTTTCCTGGGGCACCAAATCTTTACAGAATTAGGCACATCCTCTCCCACTGACAAGACAGTCTTCTGCTACATATGTGCCAGGGGCTATGGACTACCTCACTTATGCTCTAGAAAGTCCCAGAGACTTGGGCTGTGAGAGGTTCCCAGGACTCAATGGGGATGACCTTAGTCAAAGGACAAATGTTTCTTAAACAAACCATAGTAAGCAACACTGCACACCCTCCTAATAGAATCCTATGTTCTCTACACAATAATTCCATAGCTCCAGTGTTTAAGTATGGAAAACACTAGGAAGAATTAGGGAATATCTACATGTGTGAAGAATTGTTTATCCCACTGTAATTGCATTTTTGAATAAAGCACTTAATTTCTAGAATCAAGAATCTAATTAAATAGAAAAATCAAATGTGGAGACTTTGGTAAACAATTTTGTAGTTTCTAAAATGTTAAATGTAGAAGTATCACATGATCTAACAATTCCATTTCTAGAAACTTACCTAAAATTTAAAATATACATTTATGTGATTATTTATAGTAGTGTGATTGATAATAGCTCGAAATGGAAAAGCCTAAATGACTATTAAACTGAAGAATATGTAAATAAAACATGATATAAACTTGTAATGGAATGTTATTCAATTACAAAACAAGAATGAATTAATACCACCTGTTACATTATAAATGAACCTTGAAAGCATGCTTCATTAGCTGGGTATGATAATATAATCTGTAATATCAACACTTTAAAAACTGCGGTAGGTGGATTGTGTGTTGATTGTCAGACTACAATAAATAGTAAGTTGAATGCAAGAAAATCATGGGCTCTTTAGTGATGCATGGTATCAAAAAATGTTAAGTAAAATAAGGCAATCTTAAAGGACCATTGTGTGGATCATCTACATGATATGACTACAACTAGTGAATTCATATAAATGAAGCATTTTAGTGGTTGTGTGGACTTGGTATGTTGGCAGGGAAATATGATTTATTTTAAGTGATTATTATTGTAATGGATGTGATTAATATGTGAATTATCCATGTGTAGAAATATTCACAATTAATCCCAATTTCTATTTAAATATGTTTAAAATTTGAGCAAAACATGATAAGAACAAAAATATAAGAAACTTTAGATATGCTCTAAAATTAAACAATGATATTTCATAATTATACACATACTAAATATCATTAAATTTATACTCTCATTTGTGATTTAATTTCTGAAAATTTTGTCCCACCAATAAAAGAAAAATAGTGATAAACAGAACTTTTCAGTATACCATATATGTATCAGGTTTTCATTACTTTTCCTTGGATTAAAATATCAATAGACTATAGTTAGACCTCAATTTTGAGGTTAGAAAATATTGGCATCTATTCAGAATCCTGCCACTTTCTGCTGGCATGGCCTTTAGCCATTTAATCATTTGTGCTTTATTCAATTCCTTTATCATTGAAGTTGAAATAATAATACTTGACTTATAAGATTTTTATGATGGCCAAATATATTATGCACAAAAATACCTTTAAACTCTCAAGGATTTGGTAGACACTCCATTTGGTAGACTAAGTCATAGCTTTAAAAAGGAAGAAACACCTTTCTTTTGCTCTTCTGTACTCTGTTCCCCTCTTGTTCGGAGGCCGGGTGATACCAGGGAACGCCAATTGAAATGTTGCTTAGAATCTACTACTTGTTAGAGAGTGGTTGCTTCTGAGTTACATTCATATTTTTGTGATCTTAAGCTTTTAAAAGTCAAGAATCAAAATTTTCTTTGCTCTAATTACGTGTAAACTAACAAATTTTGCATGCACAATTTTCTTGAATATTGAGTATTTGTGAAGTGAGCAGTGCAAAGTTAAGGCCATGTTCAGAGACAGTATCTGTGCAGTTAGACCTCAAAAGTTCATCAGTGATCAAAACTCTGTGAAAGGAATGAAAATTCTGAGCAGGAGGATTGAGCTCATATTAATTGAAGAAGCTCATTCCTTGGCAGAGAAATGGTAAGAGATCTGGGTAGAGTAAAAAGGAGCTTTAAGAAATTTTAAGTTTATTTCATGTGGAGAATTTTAAAGAGATCTGTTTATATTTGGGACAGTTAATGTGTGTGTGTATGTGTATGTACATGTATGTGAGTGTGTGTCATGTGTGTTAGAGTTGTAATTTCAGAAAGCATTGCATATATATATATATATTTACAATCAAGGGATTCCTTTAAAAAACTGCAAAGATTTTGATTAGTCTGAAAACTACTTTACTTCCATGTGCTTCAGCTGCTCTTTATATATTGTGACTCCATTTTGTTTTTTTCTAAGTTCTTTACATTCTACGAATGATATATGAATATTCAATAGGTGATATTAAATAATTTAACCATAGCAAGCTTTTATGAAATGAAAACCTAAAAATGTAGCCTTTTTCTTTTTTCATAAATAAGTCATATTCTCCGTTTAAAATTAAAACTTCATTTCATTTGGTAAATGGTATAAGTGTTACATAAAATACACAGGAAAAATTAAACACAAAGTTACAGTGAAGTAAAAATGAGCATATGCTTAAAGTATTTTATTATTAACAATGTTTCATGGAAGTAGGAGAATAAGTGCAATTTCTTTTCACATTTCACTGTCTACATCAATATGTGGATAGCAGTATGGAAGCAAATTGGGTATGAGTTGTTATGACATATGAGTAAACATATAATCACAGGGGAGTTATTTGCTAACTCCCTTCATCATACTATTGTTTATGCAGCAAGGAAGGTTTAACTACTAATTTGCCTTTGGATTGTTGTTTGATATGAAGATTCTGCTCTGAAGTAGTATTTTCATATGATCCTTTGGGCTTTCTGTTTGGCGATATTTACTCTAGCTGGGGAGTAGTGCTATTCATGACCATTGCTGGGTTAAGCATTAAGCACTTCAATTTGTTGCTCTTGTCACTGTGTTATATATGTTCCTGGAAATGTGATAGAACACCCAACATATTTAACTCATGTGTTGGACTGCAGTAGTTTATTATGTATACCACGTTGTGTTTTAAAGTTTATATTGGTTTCTTTGTCTTTTGCACTGACAGAATTTAAGCAGAGTTGATGCAATAGTTCCTTCAAGAAGAAGACCTTTCTTTAGAAGCCGATATCAAAGAAAATGTTTTCTAATGACAATGGGAATTGTAACAAACTGAAATAAATGAGTTAATGACAACTAAACAGACTTTCTGCCATAAATATTTACTTTCTAATATGAATCATTTTTCTCCCATTTGTTGTCTGCCAGAAAAGTTAGATGTGAGTGCTTCCATTCCCACTGATAGTGCTGTATCCTCAGGAATCTCTACTAGTTACATTAATATCACCCATTCAACAAAAGGAGTCACTAGATTCACAGTACTAGATATCCAAAAAACATGTATCTTAGAACTATACATGGTAATAACTAGGTTACCTTACTTTTCTTACTAAATATGAATGAAGACATGCACTGAAATACAAGATAGAATATATCCATAAATATAGCATTAATTTCACAACAACTTATTTTGAATTCCCAAATATGTGAATCAATAAATTTTTATATTTTGCATCACTTTGAGTTGGACTCTTGTAATCTAATGTTTCCTCACTGGTACATACTGAGTCTAAAAATTTTAATGTTACAGCTTTCCGTTAATGCTTTCTTTATAATTTATATGCAAATGTTTCATGCTATTAACAGCTATGAAGATAGAAAGAGAGAGAGAGAGAGCCCTTAAGTGAAGATGCACTTTAAAAATTATTAAAATTGTCAACAGTGCTTTCAATCTACATTTTAAAACCATGATTGAGAATATAATAATGGTTATAAAATCTATATGTTGTACAAAGATAAAATAATTACTGAGGATGTTGCAGTTGATATTTCAAAGATATAAAATCTAAGGTGATGTTAGATGGCATATAGAAAGTTTTTTATGCATAAATGTCATAAAAAGCTATCACAGGGCAGCTTGTGACTGTTTACATAATAATCTAAGAAAATATTCCAAAGGAATATGTATCATTTTTGTCACACAGGGTAATTTTGTTACCAGAAATATTATAACCAAAGAAAGGAACCCAAAGCTAGACATTTTTAAGATATAGTAACTATATAATATTATACTAATATGATGTAGTCTGAATATAGTTTGTCTTTCAAGGATTCAAATACTGGAGTGCTGGTCATCAGTATGACTAAAGAAAGGTAATGGGGAATTTTAAAATTGCACCCCGTATTAAAATATATATATATATATATATATATATATATGCATACACATATATATGTATATATATATATATGTATATATATACCAGATCCCTGACATGTTTCCTATTGTTTCCTATTATCTTTTCTGGCCATAGTTACTCTATTGTTATACATTCCGTGTTGAGGTCTTTGAAGAGCTGAGCTATGAGTACAAAGATATAAGTATTATGTATTTGAAGCTCCAGAAGTATGAGCTGAATAAACTTTCTTATTTATAAAAAAAATTAACCTGATTCACATTTGTATAGGAAGGGGAAATTGAATAACACATCAGATATTTCAGTTGTTTGAGGTAACACTTTCCAAAAGAAAGTGTATTTTTGAGAGATTAAATTCTGTCCAAACAGAGGCTAATAATTATTATAGAATGCATTTTTATATATCAACAGGTAATAATATTATCTCCCATAATGATAAAAACTTGAAACTGTGGCTTAGAGTTTCCAAGACAAGCTGTATCTGGAAAATATTCTATTTACAAGTCTAAGTACACTATTAAAACAGGAAATAAATGATAATAAATGTCAACATTCAAACCCAACCAACTGGGAAAACAAGTATCTTGTGAATTCCAAAAATAGACATGACATTTTTATTATGTTTTACAACTTTGATACACGATTCCAAATGAATTTCTAACTAGAAAAAAAAGCTACCTTGTTTTGAGGTTCTCCAAAGTATTATAATAACAGTAGTGTTAGTTGATATGTTCACTGAAACAGTGAAGATGATATTCTGATACTATAATATTTTACATAAGTTTATGGTATAGTGCAATAGTAGTTAATTATATAGGCTTTGGACTCAGTTTTAAACATGATCTAGAAATGAATTTTCTCAGATAGCATCAAGTTTTAACAAGAAAAGTTGAATATGGGGAATAATTACTAGTAACACTATGGAAATAATAAATCAGAAACCTGTAAATTAAACTGAATAATTTTTGGGGGAAGGGCGGTAATGAGGAGGGATGGGAGGGGAACACCCATATAGAAAGGGAGGGGAAGGGTTAGGATTTTTGCCCGGAAACGGAAAGGGAATAATATTGAAATGTAAATAAGAAATATAAGTTAAAAAAAATAGTAAAAAGTGAAAGGAATATATACATACACACGCATTTTTGTATGGACTTTCATATTCATTTGTATATATATTATATATGCATAGGGGGAGGGGGTTGGCTCAGGGAGTGACACTATTAGGTGTGGCTTTGTTGTAATAAGGTGACCTTGTTAGAGGAAGTGTGTTATTGTGGCAATGGGCTTCGAGACCCTCCTCCTAGCCTGTGGGAGCCAGTCTTCTGTTTGCCTTTGGAGCAAGAGGTAGAACTCTCTATTTCTCCAGCATCATGTCTACCTGGATGCTGTTGTGGTTCCCGCCATGATGTTAATGGACTTGACCTCTGAAACCTGTAAGCCAGCCGGAATTAAATGCTGCTTTGTATAAGAGTTGCTTTGGTCATAATGTCTCTTCACAGCAATGGAAACACTAAGATAGATGTCTTCCCCAATTACATCTCTGTCTCATTATTTTGACAATCTCTCACTGAACATGAAAATGATGGTTGGTTATTGGTTAGACTGGCTAAGCAGCAAGCACCAGACATCATCTTGTGTCTGCTTCCCCAGTGCTAGGATTACAGTACAAGATACTTTTCTCTGGGTATTGAGTGTCTGCATTCAAGTTTTCATGGTTGCATAGCAAGCACTTTAGCTATTGTACTACATCTTCAGCCCTAAACATAGACTTGACTTTCTAAATAAATTGACGCGAACCACTAATACCTATTAAAGAAACCTCATTTTATCTATCAATGCCACTACATGATTCTATGTTTTTTATCTTCTTTTCTTTTTTTTTCTTTATATTGGATAATTCTTTATTTACTTTTAAAATATTTATCCTCTTCCCAGCCCTCTTTTTCCATTATTCATCCCCCTCCCCTTGGTTTGTGGGAGGGTGCCCCATCTACCCACCCACTCCATTTGCTTCACAGCCCTGGCATTTTCCTAAACTGGGGCATGGAGCCTTCATAGGACCAAGGCTCTCCTACTTTGATGCCTGGATCGACCCCGTCCTCTGGTTACATACATGCAGCTGTGCCATAGGTCCATCTGTGTACTCTTTGGTTTACAAGTTTAGTCCCTTGCGAGCTCTGGTAGGTCTGGTTGATTGATATAATTGCAAGCCCTTCAATAATTTAGACCTTTCTCTAACTCCTCCAATGGGGGCCCCATTCTCAGTCAATTGTTGGGCATGCATCCACCTTTGTATTTGTCAGGCTCTGGTGAAGCCTCTCAGGAGACAGCTATTATCAGGCTCTTGACAATATGCACTTCTTGGCATCTGCAGTAGTGTTAGGATTTAGTGACTGTATATGGGATGAATCCCCAGTTGGGGCAGTCTCTGGATAGCCTTTCCTTCAGTGTGTGTCTCACATTTTATTTCCATATTTCCTCCTGTGAGTATTTTGTTCCCCCTTCTAAGAAGGACTGAAGCATCCACACATTGGTTTTCCTTTTTCTTGAGCTTCATGTAGTCTGTAAATTGTATCTAGGGTATTCTGAGCTTTTGGGTTAATATACACTCATCAATGAATGCATACCATGTGTGTTCTTTTGTGATTACCTCACACAAGATAATATTTTCTAGTTCCATCCATTTGTCTAGGAATTTCATGTAGTCATTGTTTTTGATAGCTGAGGAATATTCCATTGTGTAGATGTACCACATTTTCTGTATCCATTCCTCTGTTGAAGGGCATCTGGGTTCTTTCCAGCTTCTGGCTATTATAAATAAGGCTGCGATGAACATAGTGGAGCACGTGTCTTTGTTATATGTTGGGGCATCTTTTCGGTATATGCCCAAGAGTGGTATAAGTGCATCTTCAGGTAGTAATATGTCCAATTTGCTGAGGAACTGCCAGACTGATTTCCACAGTAGTTGAACCAGTTTGGTGGTCAGCATGTAGAAGATCACAAATAGGTGATCCATTCTTATCAACTTGTACAAAGCTCAAGTTCAAGTGAATCAAGGACCTCTACCTAAAACCAGATACACTCAAACTAATAAAAGAAAATGTGGGGAAGATCCTTGAATACCTGAACACAGGGGAAATTTTCTCGAACAGAACACGCAATGCTGGTGCTCTAAGATATAATAGACAAATTAGACCTCATAAAATGGCAAAGCTTCTATAATGCAAAGGACACTGTCAAAAGGACAAAATGGCAACCAACACATTGGGAAAGAATCTTTACCAATCCTACATCCTATAGAGGGCTAATATCCAACATAAACAAAGGACTCAAGAAGGTAGACTCCAGAGAATCAAATAATCCTCTTAAAAATGGGGTACAGAACTAAACAAAGAATTCTCAATTTAAGAATGTTGAATGGGAAGGAATCAGAGAAAGAACTGGAAGAGCTTGAAGGGGCTCGAGACCCCCATATGTACAACAATGCCAAGCAACCAGAGCTTCCAGGGACTAAGCCACTACCTAAAGACTATACATGGACTGACCCTGGACTCTGACCTCATAGGTAGCAATGAATATCCTAGTAAGAGCACCAGTGGAAGGAAGCCCTGGGGTCCCAGGCATAAACCCCTAGTGAATAGACTGTTGGGAGAGGCAGCAGTGGGGAGGGTTGGGAGGGGGAACACCCATAAGGAAGGGAGGGGGAGGGGGATGTTGCCCCGAACCAGGGAAAGGGAATAACACTGAAATGTATATAAAAATACTCAATAATAATAAAAAAATAAAATAAATAAATAAAAAAAAAGAATGTTGAATAGGCAAGAAGCATCTAAGGAAATTTGTTCAAAATCTTTAGTCATCAGGGAAATGCAAATCAAGGCAATCCGAGATTCTACCTTGCACCAGTAAAAATTGCCAAGATCAAAAACTCAGGCGAAAGAAGATGCTGGTGAGGATGTGAGAAAAAGAACAATATTCCTCCATTGTTGGGCCAGGTGCCAAGCTGATTCTATATTTTAACTGAGCTGTCTTTTACAGATACTACATATGTTATTTTTCATAATAAAAGGCAAATTAAAGACAACAATTCAACGCAATTATTGAGTGATTGCTTGATCTATGTAAGAAAGTATTCATGTTACAGGAGATGAACAGAAATGTTCATGATTAAGATGCTTACACATTCAACATATTAAGGAATGTATCTTTATTGTAAAAGAAACCCAATAACAAGCTTTACCACTGCCCATATTTCTGTTTTGTATTAGGAAAAATTTTTTTTAAAAGATTTATTCATTTATTATATATGAGTACACTGTAGCTGTCTTCAGACACACCAGAAGAGGGTGTCAGATCTCTTTACAGATGGTTGTGAGCCACCATGTGGTTGCTGGGAATGGAACTCAGGACCTCTGGAAGAGCAGCCAGTGCTCTTAACCGTAGTATCTCTCCAGCCCCAGGAGAATTTTATTTATCTAGAAATTCCCTTCTCTTCTCTGGTGAAAAGCTACTTTGCTTTAGGAAATGTTTCATCTTTCCCATGTTTACCTCCAAATATTCTATTATGGGTATGGTTATGAATGCTTCTAATTCTAAGATACAGCAAATACAATTTACCATTGAGAGACAAATACTTTGTAATTTTCAGTCCTAGATTTTTCCTTAACTAGATGATACTTCCCAGTAATGCAGAAATAAAATTTTGTTTTGGCTTCATGATTATGGTATTTTTAGATGAATATTGCCAAGAAAGAGTTAATAAATTACTATACTTTATAATAAATTACTATACAATAAATAGGAATTCCAATTGGAAAAATAGCACTTGACATAAGCTTTTCAGTAATATATCAATACTTCTTAATATTTATTAATAATGCTATTATATGAATGAAACAACTTCTAATATACTTTGTTCCTTTGTGTTAGAAAAGAATTGACTATCTATCATATTCATAGAACAAACATCTCTTTTAGGGAATGTTTAAATTGTGTCATAGGAAGAGTGTTTAAATAGTGTAGTAAGCAGTGCATGATAAAAGTTCTAGAGTTAAGTTTCAGTGTTTTTCAGTGAGATAATTTACAAATTGAAATGATGATTTGAATCAAAACTATTTAGCAAATATTTATGCCATGATCACAAAGGTAAATAAAATATAGAAATAAATATATATACTAAAACATAGATTCATTTCATAGACATCACATTTAGTGAAGAACTCAGATGTTACAGAACCATGTATTATATTATACTAGGTATATGAATTCATTGGAAAAATGAATCTATGTTGTGAGATACTAGAATAATAGCTATTCAAAGAGAACTAAGTAGCAGAAAGCATAATTAGTCTTTGAAGTTTAATAAACCTTTTTCCGTCTTCACTTGTTGAACACATGTTTGTATACTCATGTAAGTGTTATTTGAACTATACATCCACTTTTCTTTCTATAAATTAAACATCAAAAACATTTGTGTATTGGATCCCCTGGAGCTGGAGTGACAGTTATAAGTTGCCTGACATGGGCACTGGGAACTAAACACAGGTCCTCTTGTGACAGAGTAAGACAATATGTGTCAACTGTCCTCCATCTTGTCATCTTGCTGAAGTCATTTCAAGTTTAATTAGAATTTCATTTCCTTGATAGAGAATCGCATGGAAAACTTCCAAACTCAATTCTAGGAATCCAAGATCAAAATGCTTACTTCTGTTAAAGTACCTGTTTGTGCAGAACCCCATCCAGCTAACTATTTATCTTATGCTTCTCTCTGATCCTATTCGTGCCTATTTATACAAAATCTTCCAACTAACAACTTATCTTAGCTTCTGTTAAGCTTCTTTTCTTTAAAATCCTCCCTAGCTGGGGATTCAGAATGTGGTTTGGCAAATCCCGTTTGGGTTGGGAATTTAAGGCTCAGGGTTCAGTCCACCTCCAAAAAAAAAAAAAAAAAAAAAAAAAAAAAAAAAGAACCAAAAAAAAATCCTGTTGGGGTGAAATTAGGCTCAGTGGTAGAGCATTCTGCCTAGCAAGCTCAAAGGCCCTGGGTTGGGTCTTCAGTCTTAAAAAAAAAAACTATTGGATTGTTTGTATTTTGAATATTAGCCTTCTATTGAATGTAGGATTGGTAAAGATCTTTTCCCAATCTGTTGCTTGTCTTTTTGTCCTAATGATAGTGTTCTTTGCCATACATAAGCTTTGCAGTTTTATGCATTTTTCGATTCTTGATATTAGGGCATAAGCCATTGGTGTTCTGTTCAGGAAGTTTTCCCCAGTGCCCATGTGTTTGAGACTATTCCCCAATTTTTCTTCTGACTACCCAGCTCTACCTTTCCTGGGCATATACACAAAAGATGCTCCAACATACAACAAAGACACATGCTCCACCATGTTCATAGTAGCCTTATTTATAATAGCCAGAAGCTGGAAAGAACCCAGATGCCCTTCAACAGAGGAATGGATTCAAAAAATTGTGGGTACATCTACACAATGGAGGCCTATTCAGCTATCAAAAAAACAGTGACTTCACATGAAATTCATGATAAAATGGAATGTACTAGAAAATATCATCCTGAGTGAGGTAACTCAAACACAGAAAAACACACTTGGTATGCACTCATTGATAAGTGGATATTAGCAAAAAGCTCAAATTACCCACGATGAAATTACCCAAGATGCAATCCATAGACCACAGGAAGCTCAAGAAGAAGGATGACCAAAATGCGGATGCTCTCACTCCTTCTTAAAAGGGGGGAAATATCCATAGGAGGGAATGGGGAAGCAAAGTTTAGAGGCAGCAACTCAGGAATGGCTTATTCAGAACTTGCCACACATGTGGTCCCATATATACAGCCACTTCAAAACTAGATAAGATTGATGGAAGCTAAAATGCATGCTGAAAGGGACTAGAATATAGATCTCTCCTGGAGAGCACATCCAGAGCATGTCCAATACAGTAAGGTCAATGCAAGAGAAACCACCAAACTGAGAATAGGACCCCCTTGGGGGAATTAGACGAAGGATTGAAAGAACTGAAGGAGCTTGCAACCCCATAAGAACAACAATCCCAACCAACCAGAGCTTCCAAGGACTAAACCACCACTAAAAGACTGACTATACATGGGCTGACCCAGGGCTCCAACTGCATATGTAGGAGAGATTAGCCTTGTTGGGGCACTAGTGGAAGGGGAAGCCCTTGGTACTGCCCAGGTTGGACCCCCAGTGCAGGGGGAAATATGGGGCGTAAAGGGATGTATGGACAGAATACCCGTATGGGGGAGGAGCAGGGGAGGGGATGAGGGCTTATGGACAGGGAACTGGGAAGGGGAATAAATTTTGAAATGTAAGTAAAGAAATATATCTAATAAAAAATTTTAAAAAAAAGCACTTGTTGAAAAAAAGGGGGGATACAGAACTAAAAAAGAATTCACAGCTGAGGAATGCCGAATGGCCAAAAAGCACCTAAAAAAATGTTCAACATCTTTAGTCCTATAAGGAAATGCAAATCAAAACAACCCTGAGATTTCACCTCACACCAGTGAGAATGGCTAAGATCCAAAAATCAGGTGACAGCAAATGCTGCGAGGATGCTGGAGAAAGAGGAACACTGCTCCATTGTTGGTGGGGTCTGAGACTGGTACAACCATTCTGGGAAATCAGTGGAGGTTCCTCAGAAAATTGGACATTGAACTGCCTGAGTTTCTAACATACCTCTCTTTGGGCATATACCCAAAAGATGCCCTAAAGACATAACAAAGACACATGCTCCACTATGTTCATAGCAGCCTTATTTATAATAGCCAGAAGCTGAAAAAGAACCCAGGATACCCTTCACTAGAGGAATGGATACAGAAAATGTGGTACATCTACACAATGGAATATTACTCAGCTATCAAAAACAATGATTTTTATGAAATTCATATAGGCAATGAGATGAACTAGAAAATATCATCCTGAGTGAGATTCTCAATCACAGAAAAATACACTTGGTATGCACTCGTTGATAAGTGAGTATTGGTCCTTTCAAGGTTGGACTCCACGTGTACGGGATTGTTGGTGGGGTGGTGGTAAACGTGGTAGATGTGGAGGGGAACACCCTTATAGAAAGGGAGGGGGAGGGGTTAGTGGGCTTATGGACAGGAAACTGGGAAAGGGAATAAAATTTGAAATATAAATAAGAAATACTCAATTAAAAAAATCTTGTGGATGAACACTTGGATTCACAACAGGCTTCCTGGAATACCTAAGTGTGGTTATAGTCTGATGGAATAGAGACTCAATTAGCTAAAACTGTCTGAGTTGTCATCTCTGGTGGGTTATCATTAATCTTATTAATCTTTGCGCCATCTCTACAGTCAATATCTTTTATGAGAAGAAACCTACACCGATCATTCAAAGACATGCAGCATAACTCAAATGGGATTTGAAACAGTTTGAGGCTAAACAGAACACGGCTACTTCTATTATATTTTACTTTGATATTCTTTAACAACTGACTTTCTAGTCATCTATAGTTTAGAAAAGCATATATCATTCAAAAAGGAGAATATCTTCATTTAATTGTCCAAGCTTTGTTTTTAATACCCTCAGTCATGAGTTGAAATATACCTCGTGTCTGAACAAATATAATACAAAGAAAGCAACTAGAGACCATAGTTGGTCAGATCCAGGTAAACACACACACATCTTAAAAAATAACTACTTGCTTTTTGTAACTCTTGGAAAAAGCTGGCATAAACAACTCCATCTAGTCTGTTTTAGACAGAGTCTCATCATGAAATCTAGGCTGTTCTCAAACATGATCCTCCTGCTTCAGTCCCAAGTGCTTGCCATAAGTAAGTGCTGGTGGCTCTCAACCTGGCTCTCAGGCTGTTGAAACCAAAGAAATGAGAATTTCTCCGGAACTCTCATGCTGGGAGAAAGAAAAGACTCCACTGAGAGGGGAACTTGTTTCCTGGAAATAGATTCATATAATTCTAACAGCTTATCAGGACACTTAGCAGTATGAGGCTGAAGCCCAGGCAATGATAGGTCCATAGTGGGTGTGACCACACCTAGAATGAGACTGCTTAGATGTGCATATCCTTGGCTCACTGGTAAAACTTTAATCTCAATTCGGAATTAGGAAGACCAATGTACTTCATTGGGTCACTTTCTAATGTGGTCAAATTGAAAACTATCTTCTTTTCCTGCTATCTACCTTTTTTGTAAAGGAGGAAATAAATGGCTTTAGGGAACTCTTATAGGTACAGTTTTCCTGGTCAATGGTACTGTACTTTGAGTTATTTGTTTTGCAGGGGTCTACTAGAGAGAGATATACATGTATTTTTATTTTCTAAGGAATTATAATATGGCAGATTGGGATAAAACACATTATCTGGGGCATAAGGGGGACTCAATAAAATATTAGTAAAAGGAAGGACTATTTCTATCCTTTGTGGGGGAGGGTATTGGTAAGCCATGGCCACTGGAAAGTCTAGACTAAATGAAGGCAGAAAGAAAGAAAATCTTAAGCATCTCTGTTTATGTTTACATAAATCATTGCATTTAAACAAATTTCTTTTAGATTGTGCTATTCAACCTTCATGTCTCTATAAAGAGTGGCAGTAGAGAGTTTACGCCTGGTATATGTCATACATAATTCTGTGCATGAAGAATTCTGTCATTTCATACTGATTTCCTAGCCAGCTCTAACCTCTTGCATATTTCTCCAACTCAAGCTGTCTTTGAAGTCAGGAGAGCATTCAGGGAGCAAGATGAAAATCTGAGCTCCAGTTTGTTCACATACATAAACAAACATGCTTTATTGTGTCCCTAGGAACTCTTGCACAGAACTGAAAGATCCAAAGCAAAGCAAATAAGTAGCACAATTCCAACTTGACCTTGAATTGTAATCTAAATCAACAGCTCGGAGGTGGGATGAGGTGTTTCTGGTCCTATAAAATGGAAAACCAAAGACTGAAGTTGGCAAAGAGAATTTCACTGTGCACTTATCTGGTTGGGTATTGCACTGAACATATACAACTGAAAAATGTCTCACATTGTACATGACAGTGAGATTTGACCCTTGGTTATAAATTCAAAGAAATTGACATCATATTTAATTTTACTAAAGCAAAGGAGACCTACCTTAAAATTTAAAATATTATTTAGTTGTACTTAATTTAATTCAACCAGTTGACACACCCAAAGAGAACATGAGATGATTTAGTTGTTTCTGGGGTACTTTTGTTCATTATAAAATTAGCTCTTTAAAATTATTATAATAGCCTACGAATTTCTTTACATGATCACTATTATATTGCTCTCAATGTTATCAAATATGTCATTACATTATTGCAGCTAGTCTTTCTGAGGAGCAGGCAAATAAATACCAACTATTTGTCAGTCTCAGGGATAAACTATAGTGGCAGTGAACTTAATCTGATGTTAATTAGGCTTGGGGAAAACTAAATCAAGCATCAAAAACCACAGATTATTTTAGGCTTCCTCTAGCATAAACAGAAAGCCTTGAGGGCCCATAACATTATTTTTGTTGACAGTCTTCCACGTTTTGACCAATTGATTTCATGTTTCTTGCAGGATCTGACTTGATTGCCCTTCTCTCTGTCTATTCTTGGTTTCCAAGCGGCAGTTTGTTAATCCTTCCTATTTTTGTGTATTTAAGCAGGATTACAAACTTCAAATGCGTTGTAAAATGAACCTGTACACAATCTTTCAAAACCACTTAAGTAACCCAGTGATGGAAGTTCCAGCTTCATAAGTAAATACATAACAGTTGGGAAATCATCCCAAGTGTTTATTTGTAAGCCATTTGTAATTACTAAGCAAGAATGAACGAAAGCTCTGGAAAATGTAACATGGCAGAACCTTTTGCATTAAATTACAGTTTACTCACATCAAGGAAAGTATAATTCTGCGTTTTACAAAGTCTATCTTAATTGAAGAGTGTAATTACGCTCTACAAGCTCACTCACAAACAATCCAAGACTTAAAGTTTAGGAACTTTAGTATACATGATAAAGAATAAATCACAAAAGAGAAAAAGCAATGATCATATTCTATTCTAAGAATTCCTTAAACTTTTATGCACCTTGATAATTACTGATGATATAATAAAATTTTTGCTTGTCTTTTCAAAATACATTTTAATAATTCTAAAACAAGTTCTTTTACTTTTTAAATCAGTGCAGAAACTCTAAATGTTCTCCACAATTTCTTTCTTTTTCTGCCTGCTTTCCTTTTTTGAACCGGGATCCTATATGCCTCCTTTTCTTCCTGTCTTTAACTCCACTCTTGGTACTTTTCAGATTATTTATTTCTTTTTCTCCCTCTGTTTCATTCTTTCTATTTTGCCCTCTCATTAAAAACATTTCTAAAGTACCTTCCATAGGACAGATACAGAATGTCATTATGGCAAATGAGACAAAGTGCCTGTCCTTTTGGAGCCAACAACTTAGAGAAAGAGACAAGTACACTGAAAAGCACAACATGGAGTAGATGCTATTAGTTTAATAAGGCCTACTCCATATAGCAACTGCTATAATAAAGATACACATTGACTGCTGTAAGTATATACAACAGGAAGTAATCTGAACATGTCCTTGTAGATTATGATGCTCATTGATAGGTTGTAAAGACCGTATAAGCAAATTATGAAGGAGAAGTTAGGGGAATTTTAAGCAATAGTTTTATATGAAAGTATTATATTAGGTATAAAATTATAATATAAAACCTGTGTGTTTATTACACTCGAAGGAGAGGTACTTTTAACCCTAAAGATTCAAGGAGAAAGACCACTGACCAAAATCATGGCCAAATTAATTAAAGCAATCAACTAATTGAAGCAAATATTTCTATCATGTAAAGGTTGCCTTCCTTTAAAAGCAGGGTTCCTGAGGTCATTGGACATGGGAAGACAACGTTTTTATAGGTCAGAGGTAGGGGATTTCCAAATGGGGAATTTGGTAGACAAGATAGGTGGGGTTACAGGAGTAGAACATAAACACAGCAAGTTACTCAAAAGGACCTCTGGAAACAAAGACATGATTGCAAGGTGAATATAAAATAGTCATAACAAGGTAGACATAACCTTTTGAAACAAGGGTAACACTGCAAAATGGTTGCAAACAATATTGTGAAACACAGACATGGTTGCAGATTCCTGGAACAGGCAGCACAGAAACATTGTAGTTAAGGTTATACAGGTGGGGCATAGCCCAATCCTAATTTTTCTTTACCGTATGATGTCTTCTAAGCCTAAGATGATGGCAGGCTGGTTCATTAGTTTATATGAAATATAGACACACACCCACACAAACACACAAAATTACATATATATATATATATATATATATATATATATATATCGTCAAAAATTACTAGAATATACTAAGTACGCTTAAATTGAATGTTCTGCACCTATTTAATAGTATCAGAGCTTGACTAAAAGTGGTTCATTAGAATTAAATGCAGTGACAGGTATGCAGTGTGACCAGCATCTTCCTAAACAAGACAAAGTGCCACCATAAACAAAGTCCTGCTCTCGAATTAAGAAGCTATTTGGTAATTGATATAGGTTAGATTATATATCTAAAAGTCATTCTCACAAATAAAGTGACATGTTTATAAATAACCATTCTGAGCACTCAATGACGGAGAAGAATAATCCCAAACTGTGGACTGAGAGGAGACAATGTGTAAAAGTGCATGTGTGTGTGTGTGTGTGTGTGTGGTGTTTAAGAGGGACAAGAACACAGAATTTGGGTAGGGAGGGAAAATGAGAGAATTGAGGGAGGCAAAAGGACTCTAGATCAAAATGTAATTATCTAAAAATAAATAAAATATTTTAAATGCTATCAAGAAAAACAAAGTGAAGAAATGAAAGTAAGAGAGCAATTAGGGACTGGATCAAGACTCAGGCTAAAATAGGTGAAGGATTTCAGATGGAGAGAGGAGGCACAACGTATTTATTACTGAGGTCCTATGTTCAATGAACTTACTGATTCAAATATCATATTTTGTATTTCTTTTCAGAGCTTCATGGATGTTATTCAATACATTAGCTAAAGTTACCACAGCAAAGTAAAGAACACCTAAATACTCAAAGAAATGAAGCCATCTAGAACAGTTAGGCTTTTATCAGAGACAGACACACTCCATTATCAAATGGACCCAAAGCCCTACTAATTCTGGGATTCCATGAACTGTGGGATTAAAGGTGTTTGAAGTGGTGAGGAGACATAAACTTACTATGAGGTAAATATTCCAGGAGGGAGGCTCCAGCTGTGCGTGATTCAGCATCTGTCCCTATAGCTGATACACTTAAGGAAAATAAAGTAAGATAACAGATTAAGATGTTTGAATTCTAAACTCAATAAAATGCCTACTAAAGCTTGCAGGTAACTGTGGATCATCCATATTTCAAAAAAAAAAAAAAAGCCTGGATTCGACTATAACCAAAAGCAATATTATTGAGTGATGTGAGGTATTTGGTTAAAAAAATATTGGCCAAAGACTGAACCCCCAGTGAACGGGATTGTTGGGGGGAGGGTGGCAATGGGGGGAGGATGGGGAGGGGAACACCCATACAGAAGGGGAGGGGGAGGGGTTAGGGGGATGTTGGCCCGGAAACCAGGAAGGGGAATAACAATCGAAATGTAAAAAGAATACTCAAGTTAAAGATGGAAAAAAAGTATTGGCCAAATGTAGCTCTTGGCTGTGTGAGACAAATATTTAAATGTAGGTCTATGTAAGAAAAACAATTGTTTTATCAGTTAGCAAGTGTTCTATAGAAGATTAAAATAGAAAAGGTTTTATACTTTCATGTTTCTTAGCCAAACAGTGATTCAGGCCATGAGAAAAATACTGTGTAGAACTTTGAAATGTTTTTTCTCTTGTATATTTAAAGAAATGAATTAGTTGAGGTTTTTTTTTTCTTTTTCCTTTAGAAAAGTGGTCTTAAGGACCTTTGTGAATGTCACGTACATTGGAAATCCTGTTGTGGAAAACCACAAACACTGTTTCTGCTCAGAGTGCCTGTGTTAGGTCGCTTAAGCTCTGCAGTAGATTGCTGCACATAAGGTGTTAGTGTCTCAAACCTCCTCTAAATTATTTTTGCCACGTCTCTTGGGAAGAAACTAACATAAAGCTTTTTTCCTTTAGGATGAAGAAAAATAGTTCTGACTAGCACATAAAAAGAACTAATAGAATTTCTATGTGGTGATTGTACTCATTGTATCAGTGTTAGTAGTGCTGGCCACAGCATGACTGATGATTTTTATTTGACCTATGTATATAATAATATATACATATGTTATATGTATATATAATAAGTGTATAGTATGTGATGAAAGCATTTACTTATAAATTTCCTTATTTTCCTCTCAGTCTTTGCAGGAGGAACTTTTTTCTTCCATAGATTAAGTAATTACAATCTAATTATACCAATACTTTTGTTTATGCTCTGAAATAGGAAGGCTTGACAGGAAAAAAATTGTAAGCATTCCTGTAAGATGCATAGTAGGATGCTAACTGACTATTTTGTCTAAGTGCTTCTAATCACTCCTGATTTCCAGTTTCCTTTCCTTTTGAACTGGTGCTTATAACATCCTAATTAAATCGAATTAATATTTGTCATCATTTATCTGCAGAAATCCTTTTATTAGAGCTAAGAGAACATGAAAAACATCATATCTTACATTTGTCGTTAGGAAAATACAAATATGCAGTAAGGTTAGTGGAAATGAGCATGTAGTAATGGTTACAAAAACCTATGTTCAAGTCTGTTTATGATTTTTTATAAGTTTTGGCATGTATTTGTAATAGAATTAAATAATATTTTACAATGTTTCAAAAGTTAACATTCTAGAAAAACATATTTAGGAATAAATAACCAGTGAGAAACATACACATGTAAATAATTTAGTTCTGGAAGTGAGGCTAAAAGTAACATATCACAAGATGGAGGGAGAAATAGCCATTTGACTAGGGAAGATAAAAAAGAACCATAAAATGAAATCTTCTAAGCAAAAAAAATAATGCCATTAAATGTCTCTCCAAAATCCTGTATTACTAAAATGATAATTAATTAAAACAATACTGAGTACTAACAAATACCAAATAGTGGAACACATTTATTGTACACAGTGGGCCTTTTAAAAGGGGGTATGCCCAGTACAGGCATACTTCAGAGCTGAACGAGAGGAGAAAAGGGGAAGAACTCTGTGAGGGGGGACCAGAAGGGGACGACATTTGGGATGTAAATAAATAAAATGATTAATTAATTTTATAATTTTTTTGCCCAAAAGCTCGAATTACCCAAGATATAATCCACAGACCACATGAAGCTGAAGAAGAAGGACAACCAAAGTGCAGATGTGTCAGTCTTTCTTAAAAGGGGGAACAAAAATATTCATAGGAGGAGATATGGAGACAACGTTTGGAGCAGACACTGAAAGAAAGGCCATCCAGAGACTGCCCCACCTGGGGATCCAGCCCACATATATATACAGCCACCAAACCTAGACAATATTAATGAAGCCAAGAAGTGCATTCTGACAGGAGACTGATATAGCTGTCTCCTGAAAGGCTCAGCCAGAGCATAGCAAATACAGAGGCGAATGCTAGCAGCAAACGTTTGAACTGAGAATGGGGTCCCCATTGGAGGAGTTAGAGAAAGGACTGAAGGAGCTGAAGGAGCTTGCAATCCCATAAGAACAACAATATCAACCAACCAGAGCTCCCAGGGACTAAACCACCAACCAAAGACTACAAATGGAGGAACCCATGTCTCTAGCTGCATATGTAGCAGAGGATGGCCATGTTGGGCACCAAAGGGAGAAGAAGTCCATGGTACTGTCAAGGCTGGACCCCCCCCACCCAGTGTAGGGGAATGTCAGGGTGTGAAGTGGGAAGTGGTTGGGGAGGGGGTACACCCTCATAGAAGAAGGGGCAGGGGAATGGCATAGGAGGCTTATGGATGAGAAATCAGGAGCGAATAACATTTGAAATATAAATTAAAAAGTACCCAATAAAAAAAAGAAAAAAAATGGAAAATTTTTTGCTGTATTATTTTTTATTTATTTTTCCTGAGGTGAGTTTTTAGGCAAAATGAGTAAGTCACAGAAAAATAAGTCAATAATGAAAGTGTTAATTTTTCAAGATTCTTTTTCTTATGCACACTACATGTAAAGCTCAGCTTCCCTTTATTCATGAGCTGCCTTTGTTGCATAACTGTAATTATTACCCCTTATTAAATAAACTTCTCTTTACAGAAAATGGAGACCATAACAAAAAAAACAGCAAGTAGATCAGTGGATAGTGTAGAACGAAGCCCCAGTGGATACATCTGCACCACAGTTCCCACAGATATGACTTCGGGAATATCAGTAAATGGTACCAGAATGACTGTAAGAGCTAGAATACCAAGAAGTCTACAGTGAAACATTTTCTCCTAGAAATATCTGCATAAACAAGACTGCAACGATGTCAATATCAATAGCCATGCTAATGCAGAAAGGAGAAAAATCTTTCGTGGCCATCTCTACACAAAGAGCTACTAATGGAAACGAATAACTGGTGAATTAGCCTCTGTAAGAGACGAGCCCAGTAATTAGCTACCCAACACAAAATACACACACACATACATACACACAAACAACAAAAACAGACTCAGCAGGTTGTATTTACATATTTGTGCATATTTATGCATACATATATGTGTGACAATAATATTCAAAAAAAGAGGCTATCATTTTTATAGTAGTAGCACAGATCTGAAATTGCAGCTTAATTGTTTAGGAGGCCAAAGCAAGAGATTCTTAAGCTCATGGCCAACCTGGGATATTTAATGAGACCCTATCTCAAAATAGAAAGTAGCCCGAGGTCCTTGGTCATACGGATCTGAGCATCCTGCACTGTCACTTTGAGGCCAAGGTGATGTTGGGCCTATGCTTTCACTGAGGGCCATGTCTGCGTCTATGGTCCTGCTGTGGCCAGGTTCTGTGTTGCTGTCCATGTCCCATTTGCCTCCAAGGGCTGTAGAGATATCCCTGGTCTGTGCTGCAGCCTGAATCCATGTTGATGGTGGTCCGTGCTACCACCTAAAAGTCATGTTGATGGTCCAGGGTGCTCTCTGGAGGTCCATGGTCATACTGAAGCTGAGAGGCCATGTTTGTGGTCTGTACTATGATTGGGTTGCATGATGTAAAATTCTCAGAGTATCTATAAAAACGTTAGGTTAAAAAAATTTGAGGACCTTGGATATACTTCAAGGACACAACTCCTACCTAATGTAATAAGAGGTCCTAGAATCAATACTCATAAACAGAATATATATATATAACAGAATATATATATATATATATAACAGAATATATATATATATTATGTGATTAAGGCAGCATCTTTGGAATGTCTGTAGCTTTCCAAATGAATTTAGAAATAATTGACATGCAAAATGGCATTCACATTCCTTACAACTGTAAAATATTTCTGTACACATCCCTAATTTATTTATTTTTTGTTGGAATTCCAAGCCGATAAAGATCCAATGACACTTTGAGTCATTACTGCAGCTGCATATGTAGCAGAGGATTGCCTTATCTGGCATCAGTGGGAGGGGAGTCCCTTGGCCCTGTGGAGGCTCAATTCCCCAATGTACAGTGTAGGCCGAATGGGAGGGTGGGTGAGAGAGCACCCTCATGTTGGCAGGGGGAGGGGGATGGTATAGAGGGCTTGTGGAGGGGAAACCAGGAAGGGGGATAACATGTGAAATGTAGATAAGTAAAATAACCAATAAAAACTAAAGCAAAACAAAAACAGAAATAAAGTTAATCAAAAACTTTGCTTAATGCACACCGAGTGAATTAAATATCCTCCATTTTCTGGCTCAACAAATAAAATGTTGTCCATTCTTCCATTTTCACATTTTCATAAATCCTTTAATACAACTAGCATGCTCATGAAATAGTAATGAAACAAAAGGTGTGAAGCCACTTCCCAGAGTTTCAGGTTAAGACTGTCACCAGTCTCAAGGTAGTGCAAGATGTGAGAGTGGAGCATATAAATGAGGTGAACTAAAGTCTCAAGCAACAGCCAACTTTATTCAGAGCATCAGACAATTTATAATGTTAGAATTAAAAGGATCACATGAATAAAATATCTAATCACAAGAATAAACCACACGTGGGAGAGAAGCCTCATGTGGCAAAACATGATTTCCAAAGTGGCATATAAAACAAATAACAAAAGTCAGTAATGAATAATATGAAGTGAATATTCCTATCTGCTACACATGGGAGGGGCATGAAAACACATTTCAGGAACTAATGTATGTTTTTGAAGAAGCTGCGGTCATAAGACCCCTGTCTTGGATTTTGGAGTTTTCTCACAGTACTATTCTTGGACCATGTTTCACAAAAAATATACAGAGTTTACATAGATCATTAGTTGTGGTACACTTTAATGCAAACACTAGGGGAGGCAGGCACATCTCCAGTGAATTTGGAGGCCAGCATAGTCTATTACAGGCAGCCCAGGATGCACAGTGAAACCTTACCTTTAAATAAACAGATAGATCTTCTTTATTATGGTACAGCACACACACACACACACACACACACACACATTATCTATCTCTATCACTAGCTCATCTATCTACAACTATATCGATCTATATCATCTATATCTAATCTATATCTATGTCTATTTCTATATCTATCTCTGTCTCTATTTATATCTTTATCTATATGTATTTATATGAGGAGAAAATACTGCCAAATAGTTATAAACCTTCCATACAGCCATTATCAAATTTGTTATATGTTTTTATAGAGCCTCCAGGCTTCTAGGCAAATAATTATGCCATCTTTATAAAACAACCATAAAGAACCCAGATGCCCTTCAACAGAGGAATGGATACAGAAAATGTGGTACATCTACACAATGGAATATTATTCAGCTATCAAAAACAATGACTTTATGAAATTCATAGGCAAATGGATGGAACTGGAAAATATCATTGTGAGTGAGCTAACCCAATCACAGAAAGACATACATGGTATGCACTCATTGATAAGTGGATATTAGCCCAAATGCTTGAATTACCCTAGATGCACAGAACACATGAAACTCAAGAAGGGTGATTAAAATGCACGCTTCACCCTTCTTTAAAAGGGGAATAAGAATACCCTTGGCAGGGAATAGGTAGGCAAAGTTTAGAACAGAGGCAGAAGGAACACCCATTCAGAGCCTGCCCCACATGTGGCCCATACATATACAGCCACCCAATTGGATAAGATGGATGAAGCAAAGAAGTGCAGGGTGACAGGAACCGGATGTAGATCTCTCCTGAGAGACACACCCAGAATACAGCAAATACATAGGCGAATGCCAGCAGCAATCCATTGAACTGAGAACGGGACCCCCGTTGAAAAAAATTGTAGAAAGGACTGAAAGAGCTGGAAGGGGCATGAGACACCATATGAACAACAATGCCAACCAACCAGAGCTTCCAGGGATTAAGCCACTACCCAAAGACTGTACATGGACTGACCCTGGGCTCCAACCTCATAGGTAGTAATGAATAGCCTAGTAAGAGCACCAGTGGAAGGGGAAGCCCTTGGTCCTGCCATGACTGAACCCCCAGTGAACGTGAATGTTGGGGGGAGGGCGGTAATAGGGGAGGATGGGAAGGGGAACACCCACAGAGAAGGGGAGGGGGAAGGGTCAGGGGGATGTTGACCCAGAAATCGGGAAGGGGAATAACAACTGAAATGTAAATAAGAAATACTCAAGTTAATAAAGATGAAAAAAATAAAACAAACATAAAACACATATTAAATACTATAAGTATAATGTTATTAAATACTATAAGAAGATAATCTTTCATTCACAATAAACTATGTTAAATATATTATAGCAAAAAACAGCTCTACGTTTGACTTACTGTAAATTGTTATACCTGAGAAGTTCATTCATGTCTACATGATATGTCATGATCTCTATTATATAATTTGAAGGTTCTATGGGTTACTTGAAGGATGGTAATGGTAGCATGACTCAACAATGTGCTACATGAACATAGTTGATAATCTTGTTGGAATATGACATTAAATAATAGATATTCTTTACTTTGGTTTTAATAAGACTACAGCTGACAATTGTGACCAATTCAAGGCATTTAGTCTTAATTGAAATTCTTGCAATCTCTCAGTCTTACAACTGTCTCTCAGAGAAAGAAGAGATCCTAGTATATGGAGAGCTTTTGGGACCACTTCTAGAAACTTGGCAAGAACTTGACATTCAGCCAGGACTGTGTGGTATTCCTTTTACCTTGGTCATACTGATAAGCTCCTAGAAACAGTGATCATAGGACTTTGTTTATTATCTTGTTTGTTTGTCATTTTCTTTTCAATTCTCACTCCCTCCTTGAGACCAAGTTATTTGACTGACTGAGCTGGTTTGGTCACTAGTATCTCTGAGCCTATGTGTAATTCATAACTGATTGTAGACAGGTCCAGTATTATGCAGGCTTAGTGCAAATAACAGCAACTGCTGTGAGTACATGATTGCTGTCTTAGGGTTTTACTGCTGTGAACAGACACCATGACCAAGGCAAGTCTTATAAGGGCAACGTTTTATTGGGGCTGGCTTATAGGTTCAGAAGTTCAGTCCATTATCAATAAGGTGGGAGCATGGCAGCATCTAGGCAGGCATGGTGCAGGATGAGTTGGGAGTTCTACATCTTTTTATGAAGCTAGCAGAATACTGGCTTCCAAGCAGCTAGCCAAAGGGTATTAAAGCCCATGACAACAGTGGCACACCTACTCCAACAAGGCCACACTTACTCTAACAAGGCCACACCTCTAAATAGTGCCATTCTCTGGGAGCATATATAAACCATCACAACTGCAATAGCTAAATTGCACCTAGAGGATACCATTACAGTCCTTAGCAAATTCCCAAACCTGAGAAAAAGTGGTACAACTTCTCTCAGTTTTGTCCTCAATTCTATGCTATACATAAGTATGTTATATTAAACTTAATATCTGATTTATGCACATATTATAATTTTAATATTGTCCCCTAAAATGGATACATACTCTAATATCTCCAGGTATCTTTATTTATAGGTTTGGGAGGGCCCAGCCCATTGTAAAGTGCCACCTTGGGCAGGTGGTCATGGGGTATACAAGAAAGCAGCCCGATCAAGTTTTACGGAGCAAAATAGTAAACAGAATTTCTCCAGTGGCTTCTGCTTGAGTTCATGCTTCTGGGTTTCTACCTTTATTCTTTTCCTGGCTTCTTTGGATTATGGACCAAAAACTGAAAGAACCCTTTTCCACCCCCGAGTCATTTTTGGTCATTGTATTTTATTACAGAAATAAAAAAATACATAAAACCAAAAGGGAGGTAGAAAATGATGTACTAATATTTTAATTAAAAATTAATTTTATAAAAAAATTCAAGATCTACCACAACCTGCAAACCCAAATACTTACTTCCAGACATGTGTCCCATGTGTCTTTTTTGTATTTGAACCATTTCTGAGTAAGTTACTTCTCTGTTGGCATTTGGTTTCCCAAACCAACCACCTTTGGTAAATCCATAAGGCTAGGACCAGATGTTCACCATCAATTCTTATAATTTATTTTCTTATAAACATAGATGCAAAATACACATTAAATTATTTTCAAAATGACTTCAAGAAAACATCAAAATGATCATGCACAATGACCAAGTAGACTTCAGCCTAGAGATGGTTCAATATATAAGAATCCATTGATGTAATCCTCTATAAATAAATAAACTGAAAGGAAAAAAACACAACCATTTTACTAGATGCTGAAAAAACCCTTGACAATACCTCCTCATAATAAAAATTTTGGAGAGATCAGGAATACAAGGGGCATAGTTCAGCATAATAAAAGCAATTTATAGCAATCCTATAGGAACATCAAATTGAATGGAGAGAAACCCAAACAATTCCATTAAAATTAGGAATAAGACAAGACACTCTCCCCATATCTATTTAATATAGTTATGGTTTCTATATGCTTGGCCCAGAGTGTGGAAATATTAGAAAGTGTGGCCCTGCTGGAGTAGGTGTGTCACTGTGGGTATGGGTTATACGACCCTCACCCTACTGCCTGGAAGTTAGTCTTCAACTAGATGCTTTCAGATAAAGATGTCGAACCCTCAGCTATGCTTACACCATGCCTGCCTGGATGCTGCCATGCTCCTGTCTTGATGATATTGAATTGACCTTCTGAACCTGTAAGCCAGCCCCAATTAAATACTGTCCTTATAGGAGTTGCCTTTGTCATTGTGTCTGTTCACAGCAGAAAAACCCTAACTAAGACATACAGTGCTTGTAGCTCTACCTAGAGCAATAAGACAACTGCAACAGATCAAGGGGACACAAATGGGAAAGGAAGAAGCAAAGTATACTTATTTACAGATGATGTGATAGGATAGATAAGTGACCTTAAAAATTCCACTAGGGTGCTCCTACAACTGATAAATATTTTCAGCAAAGTTGTTAGTTACAAGGTTATTTAAAAAAAATTAGTAGCCCTCTTGTATACATATGGCAAATGGACTGAATAAAAAGTAAGGGAAATAACACTCTTCACAATAGTCACAAATAAAATAAAATATCATGAAGTAACTCTAACCAAGCAAGTGAAAAACATGTATGACAAAACTTTGAATCTTTCAAGATATAAATTGAAGACATCAAAAGATGGAAAGATCTCCCACGCTCATGGGCCATAAGGAAGAACATAGTGAAAAATGGCCATCTACCAAAAACAATCTACAGATTCAAGTGCAATCCATATCAAAATTCCAACACCATTATTAACTGACTTTGAAAGGAAAATTCTCTACTTAATATGGAAAAACAAAAACACGGGATTGCTAAAACAACCTTTAACAATAATAGGACTTCTAGAGAATTCAACATCCCTGACTTTAAGCTGTACTATTGAGCAATAGCAATAAAAACCTCATGGGACTGGCATAAAAACAGGAACCTTGATCAGATAAATTGAATAGAAGGCCCAGACATAAATGCGCACACCCGTGGACATCTGATTTATGATAAAAGCAGGATACAATGGAAAAAAGAAAGTGTCTCCAACAAATGGTGCCATTCTAACTGGATGTCTTTTAGACAAATAATAGATCCATATCTATCATCCTGAACAAAACTGATATTCAAATGGATCAAAGACCTCAACATAAAACCAGACACACTGAGACTGATAGAAGAGAAAGTGGGAAATAGTCTTGGATGCATTGGCACAGCTGACAACTTTCTGAACAGTGCACTGATAGTGCAGTCACTAAGATCAACAATTAACAAATGGAACTTTGTGAAACTGAAAAGCTGTAAGGCAAAGAATGCCATCAACAAGACAGTAGCCATCAGATTGGGAAAAGATCCTTACCAAGCCAACAAGGGGCTGATATCCAAAATATATAAAGAAATTAAAAAAATAGGCACCAAGAAACCAAAAATGGGCTACAGATCTAAGCAGAATTCTCAACAGAGGACTCTCAAATGGCTGAGACATGTTAAACATCCTTAGGCATTATGGAAATGCACATTAAAACTACTTTGAGATTCCCTCTTATACCTGTCAGAATGGCTAATAACACAAGTTACAGCTCATGCTGGTGAGGATCGAGAGTAGGGAGCTTCCAATGCTGGTAGGAGTGTGAACTTCTATAGCTACTATGAAAATCAATACAGAATTTCCTCAGATAGTTGGGAAGCAATCTAACTCAAGACCCATTTATACCACTCCTGGGATATACTCAAAGGATGCTCCATAGTACTATAATGGCACTTTCTCAACTATGTTCATTGAGGAATTATTTATAATAGCCAGAGGCTGGAAACAATCTAGATGTTCCTCAACAAAAGAATGGACAAAGAAAATGTGGTTAATTTCCTTGTGATCTACAACACTATCGGCAAGTGTGGGTTTTCACTCCACTTCCCACCCCATACCTCTGCCTGCCTCCCAGGAGAACTGCTTTCACCCAGATCAAGGCAGGAGCCTGAAATAACAACCCTCTAAGAGGTTCTAGCCAGCAGCTGACTGAAGCAGATGCAGATACACACAGCCAAGCATTGGACAGAAATTGGGGACTATTATGAAGAGTAAGGGAAAGACTGAAGGTCCTGAAGGGGACAGGAACTCCATAGTAAAACCAGCAGAGTCAACTAATGTGGACCCATAGGAGTTTTCAGAGACTGGGCCACTATCTAAAGAGCACATGCGGGGAAGAAGTCCCCATATGTATGTGCAGCTCAGTCTCCTTGTGGGTCCCTCAACGGGATCAAGGGCTATCCCTAAAATTGTTGTCTGTCTGTGGAATTCATTCCCCAACAAGGCTACCTTGTGTGGTCTCAGTGGGAGAGAATGTGCTTGAGCCTACAGAGACTATATGTGTCAGGGTGGGGGGATAACCAGGGGGTCCACCTTCTCAAAAAAACAGGGGAGAAGGAGGGAGAGGACCCTGTAAGGGGTGACTGGGATTGTGGCAGTGATGGGATATAAAATTAATAAAATAATCAATTAATTAATAAACCTCAAGGGACAGAGTATACTGGCCATGACATGGAGCAAGGCAGACACTGCTGCATTGCTGGTGGGAGTGCAAACTTGTACATCTACTCTGGAAATAAGTTTGGCAGTTTCTCAGAAAAATGGGAATAGTTATCCCTCAAGATCCAGCTATACTACTCCAAGGTATATATCCAAAAGATGCCCCACCATCCCACAAACATACTACATTCATAGCAGGTTTATTTGTAATAGCCAGAAACTAGAAACAACCTAGATGTCCCTCAACTAAAGAATGGATACAGAAAATGTGGTACATCTACACAATGGAATACTATTCAACTGTTGAAAAAGACATTATGAATTTGCAGGGAAATGGATTGAACTATAAAATATCATCACGAGTGAAGTAATTCAGACCCAAAAGGACATGCATGGTATGTACTCACTTATATGTGGATATTAGCCATAAAGTACAGGATAACCATGCTAAAATCCACAGACCAAAAAAAACTAAATAAACAAGGAGGACCCAAGGAGGATGCTTTTCTCAGAAGGAAAATAAAATGGTCATCAAGTGAATGGATGGAAGAAACTAGGTGCAGAGAAATGGGCAGGGGAATGGGATGGCATCAGATGTGGTAGAGTCAATGAGAACAGAAATTGGTGAGGGAGGAAGGAAGGGGAGAGCATCTATAGGATGTGCCAGAGACCTGGGGTGGGGGAGGCTCCATAGAGTCTATGAGGGTGGTTCTAGCTGAGGCTCCTAGCAGTAGGGAGTATGAAGCCTGAAGTGCCCTCCTCCTGTAGCCAGGCAGGACTCGCAGTGTATGAATAGGGACACCAGCCCACCCACAAAACCTTCATCACAAAATTTGCCCTGCCTACAAGAAGTCTAGGGACAAATATGTCATAGAAACCAAGAGAATAGCTAACCAATGGCTGGCCCAATTTGAGATTCATCCCATGGGCAAGAACCAATCCCTGACACTATTAAGGATATTCTGGACAGGATGCTTGCTGAGAGGAGCCTAGCATAACTGTCCTATGAATGGCTCCAACCAGGAACTGATGGAAATATTTGTAACAGATAAGCAGCATGGTCTTCATGAGGGTCTCCCAACAACTAGAATGAGGGCTTACCCTGACTCTGTTGCCTGCCTGCCTGTGGATCCTGCTCCCCTAACTGGGCTGCCTTGACTGGCTTCAGTGGGAGAAAATATACCTAGTCCTGTAGTGACTGAAGTTGCCAGGAATCATTTTACAATAAAAATACTAGATATCTTTTAAATTCTGGTCAAAACAAGTCTATGGATAAGGGTTTTTCACAAGACAATTGTTACTTAGATGTAGCCAATAATTTGGACAAAGACTGTGAAGATCTAGAAGACCTGTGCTTCTTCTGTCTGTGCCAAGGAATTACCACTTGTGTGAATACTCCAGGAGAAAGGAATTTCCTGTGCCATTGTCATCCTGGGCACAGGAGGCTGACCTATGAAACTGCTACTAATTCCTGTGGAGGGAATGCCTGCCAACATGGAGGTACCTGCCATAAAGATGTGAACCACTCTGTATCTGCCCTGCTGGATATACTGGAAAGTTCTGTGAGACAGATCACAATGAGTGTGCTTCCAGCCCTTGCCACAATGGGGCTGTGTTCTAGGATGGAATCGATGGCCACTCCTGCTTCTGTGTGCCTGGATACAAATGCAGGCAGTGTGACTTACAAGTGGCTGAATATGGTTTTGACCCCTACATGAATAAATGAGAATGAGGATGTATGCCTCTATGAAATAGGAAGAAATACGTGTGTCTGCTCTCAAGAGTATTCTGGTGTAAGCTGTGAGCTAGAAATTGGTGAAAATGGATCCCAGTTGTGTCCACATGGTACCACATGTCAGGATGTTCTTGGGGCTTACTTCTGTGACTGTGTACCTGGATTCCTTGGAGACTACTGTGAACTCAGCTTTGATGAATGTGCACCAGTCAGCCAAATCTCCATGGAGGTCTATGTGTGGATGGAGGAAATGACTACTATTGTGACTGCACCAGTCAGCCAAATCTCCATGGAGGTCTATGTGTGGATGGAGGAAACGACTACTATTGTGACTGCATGGGTGGTGGATTCACAAGGACACACTGTAAGACTTTTATGCCTCTATTCATCAAAACCTCATCACAAGGACACAACATATGAAGACACTTTTGACAGCTATTATTTGTCAGTGCTGGCCTTGATATACAGGTACCATGCATGAGGAGAACATAAATGAATGCAGTAACAATACCTGCCAATTTGGGTGAGTTGTGTGTGTGAGTTCTGTGGCAGCGTGCGTGCATGCGTCTTGTCTTGTCGCGTGCGTCGCGTCGTCTTGCGTCGCGTGTATTAATGTGTGTATGCTGAGTGGTTCTCCAAGGATCAATAAGGGACGTTGCAGGCCTACCTTCCTCAACTTCTGCTGCAGCCTCAGTCCTATATATTTCTATCTGTATGCCTGGATTCATAGAAAGGAGCCCTAGCACTTCAGTCCTCTAACTTCAACTGTCTTGGCTAGTAAAAAACAGGTGCAGAGATCCAACCAAACATGAGTTAAGCAGAAATCTTATGGAAGAGTTGGGGAGAAAGGACTGGGAACCTGGAGACAGGAACTCTACCAGAACCATTGAGAGTCAATAACTTGGATCTTTTGGGGCTCCCAGAGACTAAGCACCAACAAAAAGAGTATTCAAGGGCTGGACCTGGGCCTCCTGCACATATGTGTAGATGTCAAATATGGTCTTCATGTGGAATTGAGAGGCATCACAGCTCTGTTGCCTGCCTGTGGATCCTGTTCTTCTAACTTGTTTGCCCTGTCTTCCCTCAGTAGGAAAGAATGTCCCTAGTCCTGCAGTGATTCGAGGTGCCAGTGTGAGTTGGTGTGGTCGTGAGGGGGACCTCCCCTTCTCAGAAATAAAGGGAAAGGATAGGGGAGGGGTCATGTGATGGAGGGACTTGGAGGTAAGGGGATATGATCAGGATGTAAAGTGAATAAATTAATTAATGGGAAAAACACCTCAAAAAGGGATAAAATATAGTTCATTTTCACAATGGAATATTACTCTGCTCTTAAAAAATGACATCTAAAAATTTACAGATGTCTTAGTTTGGGTTTCATTGCTGTGAAGAGACAGAATGACTAAGGCAACTCTTACAAAGACAAATATTTATCTGGGGCTGGCTTACATGAAGTTTAAGAGGTTCATGATCACCACGGTGGGAAGCATGGCATCATGTAGGCAGACTTGGTGGGTGTTGGAGGAGCCAAGAGGTCTACATCTTGATTCGAAGGCAGCCAGGAACAGACTGTCTTCTGAAGGCAACCAAATGGAGGCTCAGATTTCACTCTGGGTGGAGCTTGAGCATACGAGCCTGCAAAGCACTATACAGTCACACTTCCTCCAACAAGGTCACACCTCTTCCTAGTGCCACTCTTTATGGCCAAGCATTTAAACACATGAATCTATGCAGGCCAAACTTATTCAAACCACCACAACAGACAAGTGAATGTAACAAGAAAAAAAATCATCCTTAGTAGGATACTCCAGACCCAGAAAGACAAATATGGTATGTGTTCACTTTAAGTGGATGCTAGCTGTTAAGTAAATGACAACCAAGCTAGAATGCACAGAACCAGTGATGTTAGGTAATGAAGAGGGCTTGAGGGTGGACACATGGACAAGCCTGGGAAGGAGACAGAAGAGATTTTCATAGGTAGACTTCAGGTTGGTAGGGATGGAAGTGGGAAGACTCAGGTGAGAGTATAAAGGAAAGGAGTGCAGGGAGAGATGGCTGAAATTGGGGTTGGGCAGTTGAGGAGTCGTGTGGAAACTCAGTGCAGTTGAAAATTTCTGGAATCAATGAGTTTGGTATTAGTGAGGACTCCTAGTAATGGAGGACAGGGAGTCTGAACTGGCCACCTTTTGTAGCCATGCAAGGATTCCAGTGGTGGGACTAGGTTACACTTAATTGAGTTGTTGGCCACAGGGTCCCGTGGAAATCCTTAAATAACCAAGGTTGATGCTAAGACATATGTTTACCCTCTCCAAACTGACAGTGGGTCCCCATTGCCAAGAACAACTTCTACACAGCTCACTGATCTTAAAGAGTTTGATCTGGTGTCTGAATGGAGCTTTTGCCCCAAAGTTCTAATATCTTTGGCAAGAGAAGGTATTCTGCAGGCTACAGAAAGGGAGACCTGGGCACCCACCCAGTCACAAAACCCTACATCTACGGTCTGTCCTGACTGCAAGTTTTGCTGTGGCAATAGTCATGCAGTTGTGAGAGTGGCCAATACTTGGTTTAACTTGAAGATGAAGCCATGCCCTAAGAGGGAGTCCATGCCCCAAACTGCATAGACAGCCAAGAACTAGATACTAAATAACCTAGAGACCTAGGGGAGAACTAAATATGACAAACAAAAATATCAATGAAATGATTCTCAATGATATTCTGCTACACACATATTGATGTTTTTTTTACAGTAGGTATCAGATCTGAAAGTAGATCAGAATGGGTGTAGACACCCACACCCAAATATTATGCCAGGGAAAGACTCTAAATTAGTGGTCTCTATGAGGTCCCTCGCCTCAGAAACTGGGAAACCCCATAGACAAGGTGGTGGAAAGACTGTAGGAATCAGAGGGGATCAAGGACACCTCAAAAGCAGGGCTCATATGGGCTTATAGAAATTGAAGTAGCAATTATGGAGCTACTGAGGGTATACACAAGGTCCTCAGCATATATGTTTTGACTGTTAGATTAGATTTTTTGTGGGACTTCTAACAGTGGGAGCAAGTATGTATCTGACCCTTTTCCCTACTCTTGGCACTCTTTTCCTCCTACTGGGATGCTTTGTGTATCCTTGATATGAGGCTTTTGCCATATCTTATTGTGTCTTGTTTTGTCCTGTTTGGCTGTTGTTTCTTGGAGGCCTGTTCTTTTCTGAAGAGCAAATGAAAGGGAAGTGAATCTGGGAAAAGGGGAGATGTGTTGGGGATGTGAGAGGAGTGGAAAAATGAGTAACTGGTTAGGAGGTATTATATGAAAGAATAAGCAATTTTCAATAAAAGTCAATAAAAATATAAAATAATATGATTTATTAAGGCTTTATCAAACACTTTCATGTTACTTTTCCCTTGTCCTTCCTCCTGTATTTTCCTTGTGTTATATGTATTTTAACATAGACACATATACATACATGACATAAGTAACAGTAATAATAAAAGAAAAAGAGATTATCAACTTAAGAGTAGTAGGAAGATGGAAGAGAGTTCAGACTGGGAGTGGTTGGAGGTAGGAATAAGAGGAAGTGGTAGAATTCTATTCTAATTAAAAACATAGTTTTAAAATAGGAAAAGTAAAGGGTACTCACTATTTGAAGAGAAGAGGAATGGAACCAATAGTAGGGGGAAGAATGAATTCCTAGGGAAGTATATGTGAGCAAATACCATTATATGTATATGTGAAGACATGCTAACTTTTTAGCAGGTAGGAAATATGAACATGAGGGAAGTTGTCAAAATATTATCAGGTTAAATTAAAAAAGAAAACATGAAGTAGTAGAAAGAGAGCTTGTAGACTTTGATTTTCCTGAGAAGAAAAGTGAAGTTAGTGTCAGAGATAAAGAGTAAACAAGGAAATGTGTTTTGTTTATAAATGATAGCATTTGAATATATTTATACATGTAAAATATTTTATTATTTATAGGTTTTAATGAAAGGAGAATGGTAATTAATGCACCAAAGTATCCAAATTTCACATGCTACTGATAAAGTGGTAAACAATAAATATTTGGTTGTCAATTTTTTTAATATATAGTGCCTCATGGGCAAAGCATATTCAGTATTACCCATAATTCCTACAACAAGCTTATTAGATTAAGTAAATTAACTCCTTTCTCTTTGTGCTGTAACATCTTGTGTTTAATAACTTGATATCTGATTTCCTATTTCCTTCACTGAACTGCCTGGGGTTTGTACCATCCTTGATCATGAAGTCAGACTCTACTGATTTCTGACATAAATATGTGAGTTTTTGGCTTTTTGATCATGGGAAGAAGTGGAGATTGTCACTTTTATGGAGAAAATTAAGTGCCAAGCATCGGATCTTTATTCTGAGAAGCCCAGTGCAATCCTCACCTGGTGGCTGCCAGTCACTCCCCACTGTCTCATATCATCCTTCTTTGTATGTCTTTGATTACTGAGCTATGATCCATGCAATGTTCTCTGTGAACTACCTGGGCTGCATTCCAGCTTTCCTCCTCCTTCCAAATCTATGAGACAGAGAAGCAAATATTTATAGAAAATATTTTAAGTGACTGAGAATTCTGCTCTTAGTGTTCTAAAGAGAACACTTCAATGATTTGTTCTCATAAATTTTATTGCTTTGCAAAAAGCGCACTATGCTTCCCAATTTCCTACCCAGGATCAAAAAGTCAATAAGTTACATATTAATGACAAAATCAGTAGATTATGACTTCTTGATCGAGGACTGTAGGAATTCCAGGCCAGTTCAGTGAAGGAAACAGACATCAACATATCACACAATCACTTTTTGAGACCTTTAAGAAGTCTTTTCCATTTGTGTGTGTGTGTGTGTGTGTGTGTGTGTGTGTGTGTGTGTGTGTGTGTGCCTGGTATGTACATCAGCACTTATGTGAGAGTGAGAGGAAAGTTCTAGAGTCAGTTTCTCTGACTCAAATGCCAGTCATCGGGCTTATCAGCAAGCCTTTGTGGACACACGTTATGGTGGATTGGGATGATAAAAGCTTGGGCTCTGAGTTTATCCCCTGATAACTTGAGAATAAGGAGGACTGTAAGTCAGCCTAAGAAATATTTATCCTATCAGTTTACATTCTCCTCTCTAGAACTTCAAACTCTAGGGTGTGTATAATTTTTCTCTTTTAGGTTCTCTCATAAGATTCCACTGTCCTTTGGCTGCTTATTCCTGACTCAACACCACATGGCACTTTCACAGTCCACTTGATATTGTTTATGTGTATAGGGTTTTAGGGTTGTCTATTTTGAATTGGATATCCAATAAGGGGGCAAATCTCTAGGAAAGACTAATTATCCTTCTCAGCAGTTATTACTTGTCCAGAGCTCCTTATCTAGGGGTGGGCTCTGAGATTTTTCATTTTGGTGTTATCATGTCTATTGATATTGTAAATGTCATATTTAGGTACCCTTATTGCTAAGGTATCATGGGGTATAGCTGGCCAGCATTTCTAGAAGACACACTCTCCTAGTTGACTTTCTTGTCATCTGGCTCATTTCTGCCTCCTGAAAAGAGCAATGTTTGCCTGACCCTTAGGTGGGAGTTATGTTGTAGATGTATGTGTGAGTCTGAGATCCCACGATTACTTATTTCTCAGAAATACGTTCAGTTGTGGTTTTCTGTAATAATCTCTTTCCTGCAAACAAAAGGTTCTTTGATGAAGACAGATATACTTATCTGTGGGTACAAAGATACATTTTAGAATTCAGTTAGGAATCATTTTGGTCAGGTAAAGTTGTGATAAGTTTCTTTCTATGATCCATGACTTCACTAGCCAGAGGTTATTGACCAGATGTATAGTAACAGAAATGATACATAAAGTAGATTTATTAGAATGACCTATGGGTTGTTATCCAGTTTCTCCAGCAACGGCCGCCTATGTACAGAATGTCTAAGAATCCAGAAATTGCTCAGGCCACAAGGTTGGATGTCTCAGTGGGTCTTCAGTAGATGATGGAATTCTGAAGAAGTAGGCTGTAATGCTAGTGAAATAGTGGACTTTCTAGCAAGACAGGAGTAATCAGGCAAATAGCAACAGCTTCTTTTTTCCATGCCCTTATATACCCTTTCAGCAGAAGGTATGGCCAAGATTAAAGGTGTGTCTTTCCACCTCACGATTCAGATTTCACGTGTGCCTTCCTACTTTAAATTAAGCAGAAATCCTTCACAGTTGTGCCCTCTATTTTTTTATTTTAGTTAATTCTAAATGTAGCAAGTTGAAAACCAATAATAGCTATCACATCCAGCTCAAACCTTCCAAGTCCTGTATTCAGAGTGTGTGTTATTGAGCAAAAGTGCCTTATTTAAATCTACAAGTAAACCAGAGCACACACACACACACACACACACACACACACACACGTATTAGAGTCGTTTTGACTACCCTTGCCAATAACTCAAAAGAAGACTTCTAATGCCAGGTTTTTAGTGGGGAAGCACTCTCAGCCCAAGTGGCATAACTTCATTTAAAAATTATGAAAATAAAAACACTAACATATATATGTACATATAATATACAATAGTGTGATTAATTTATTATAGATTTAGTTTATCATCTTTATTTTGTTGAGGTACTTTTCCCATAAAAATTATTTGGTGCCATTTATTACCATGTAATAATGTTGAATTTTGTTCACATTTATATCTATTGGTAATAATTTATTTTGCTCTTCATTTTATTGATGTATCATGTTTATTGATAAACATATGTTGAAATAATTTCCCACTATTAGAATAAATCTTAATTAGTGACTGTATTTAGGAGATGGGAATATATAGTTCAATGCTTCAGCATTTGTGGAAGTTCTTGGGTTCAGTGTCTTGTACCAAAGGAAAAAATTTATTGGATATTTTTGTTTACATTTCAAATATTATTCCCTTTCCCGGTTTTCCAGTCATAAACCCACTATCCCATCCCCCTCCCCTTCTTCTATAAGGCTGTTCCCCCTCCCCAACCACCCCCTTCCTGCATCCCTGCCCTGCCATTCTCCTACACTGGGAGGGTCCAGCCTTGGCAGGACCAAGGGCTTCTCTTCCCATTGGTGCCCAACAAGGCCATCCTCTGCTACATATGCACCTGGAACCATGAATCTGTTCATGTTTACACTTTGGGTAGTGGTTTAGTCCCTGGAGCTCTGGTTGGTTGATATTGTCATTCTTAGGGGTTGTAAACCCCTTAAGCTCCTTCAATCCTTTAACTCCTCCAATAGGGACCCCCGTTCTCAGTCCAACGGTTGGCTCTAACATTTGCGTCTGTATTTGACATGCTCTGGCTGTGCCTCTCAGGCGACAGCTATATCAGGTTCCTCTCAGTATGTACTTCTTGTCTTCATCAATATTGTCTAGTTTTGGTGGCTATATATATATGCTGGATCCCCAGGTAGGCAAGCTCTGAATGGCCATTTCTTGGTATCTGCTCCAAAAAGAAAATATTTAGAAGCGTTCTCTTTCAATTGTTTTCAGAATAACATGTTAAGAATTGCTGTCTTTGAAAGTTGACATCTTTCAGCAGTCAAATTATCTTCTTTATCTGAGTGGTAGTGGTAAGCACCTTTAAACCCAAACTTGTGAGGCAGGAACAAGGAGATCTTTTGAGTTTGAGGCAAGTTTGGTGTATAGAATGAGTTTCATGACGTCCAGGACTACACAGAGAAACCCTGTGTCAAAAACAAAACACAACAAAACAAAACAACAAATTTTGTTTTGTTTTCTGTGCTGGGAGACCTTTTAAATTACAGCTTCAGTTTTATTACTCATTACCAGTAGGTTAAGGACTTCCGTTCCTTGGTTCAATGTGTGTGTGTGTGTGTGTGTGTGTGTGTGTGTGTGTGTGTGTGTGTACTAAAATCTTATTTTAGGGTTCCCATTTTTGGCATAGAGTTGTTCATAAGTTCTATAGAGATATTTTGTGCTCTTATGGCAGCATTATAATGTGTTCTTTTAAAATAAAGTTATTAATAATTGTCTCATCTTTCTTGATTTAACTAGTTTTGTTTATCTTTAAATATAAGCTAATTTAACACTCATTTTTTGTTGAATTTTGTTATTTTTGTTATAATTCTTTTATTTCTGTGATAAACGTTTAAAACTATATTTATTTTAATTAAGTAGAATCAAATCACTTTCCTTCTTCCTTTTTCTTTCCCCAGATTCTCCAATGTACCCTTTTGACGCTCTCCTCTGTCACTTTCCAACTTTCAAATTGAATGCCTCATTTTCTTTGACTATTATTGCTATATTCAAATACACACATACACACACACACACACACACACAAAATAAATATGTAAATTCAACTTGCTGAGTCTCTACTTTTCTTGTTTGTGTGTATATGGCTTCAGGGCTGACCATCCTATAATAGACAACTAACCAGAGAAGTCATCCCTGGAAGAGATTAACTATCCCTCTTTTGTGGTCATCAGTTGCCTATAGTTCTTTGTTTCAGGGCGTGACCATGTAAAATTTTGCTCCTTCCACGACAGCATGTTTATTGATAATGCCATTGTTCAAATCGAGTTTATGTATCCATTTCTAGACAAGAGTGCTTCCCAACAGTACTTACAGGCTTTATTTTTTTCTATGATGTTCCCTGAGCCAGAGATTAAAAAACAAACAAACAAACAAACAAAAAAACTAAACAAAAAAAAACCCAACACGAGAACAAAAACAAAAAAAAGTAACAAAATTTGGCCCACTGTGGCTGGGCTCCCCATATCTGTAGTAAGCTTTGTTATTCCTTTCCTTCTAAATTTGGGCTTACTTTTCTTGATTTTTCTAGTTCCTTCAGTCATATAACTGAGGAGGTTTTGTTTTTGTTTTTACCAAAAATCTTTTTTGGGATTTTTATGTAAGATCTCTTCTTAGTGCTACTTTTATAAGAATTAAACTTGTGTTGTTTTGAAAACTGTAAATAAAATTAATAAGTTTGTAACAGGCTAATTGAGAAAAGAAATAATATTCAAATAAAATTAAATTTCTTGAAAAGAAGATATATAACATAAACACAAACCATGATTGCTTTTTTTTTTTTTTTTTTTGAGATAAGGTTTCTTTGTATCCTGGAACTCAGATTGTAAAACAGGCAGACCTTGGACTCAAAGATCCACCTACCTCTGCCTCTCAAATACTGGGATTAGAGGCATGTACCACCACTGCCCTGCTGATAAAATATTGCCTTTTTTTTTCTAATTTTATCGAATCTTATTTTTACAGTCCAGACCTTAGTCGCCTCCTGGTCTGCTCTCTGACTGTCCCACATCCCATACATCCTACTTCCTCCCTGAGTCATCTCCATGAGAATGTCTCACCCCCACCCCCCCCTACCCCCACCCCCACCCCCCCCCCCAACACCACCAGACCTCCCCCTCCCTGGGGCTTCCAGTCTCTTGAGGGTTAGATGCATCTTCTCTGACTGAGGCCAAATTATGCAGTCCTCTGCTGTATACGTATTGGGGCCTCACATCAGCTGGTGTATGCTGCCTGGTAAGTGACCCAGTGTCTGAGAGATTTCAGGGGTCCAGGTTAACTGAGACTGCTGGTCCTCCTACAGGGTTGTCCTCCGTCCTCCTCCTCAACTTCCTCCACCTTTTTGCTAATTCAACCACAGGAGTCAGCAGCTTCTGTCCATTGGTTGGGTACACATATCTATCTGCATCTGACTCTTTCAGCTGCTTGTTGGGTCTTTTGGAGGGCAGTCATGATAGGTCCCTTTTTGAGAACGCTCCATAGACTCAGTAATGGTGTCAGGACTTGAGGCCCCTCCTTGACCTGGGTCCTACTTTGGGTCTGTCGCTGGATCTTCTTTTCCTCAGGCTCTTCTCCATTTTTGTCCCCTGTAGATTTTTCAGACAGGAACAATTGTGGGTCAGAGTTTTGACTGTGGGATGGCAACCCCATCCCTCACTTGATACCTGCCTGCTCTACAAGTTTCCTCTCCCCACTGTAGGGCATTTCATCTAAGGTCTCTCCCTTTGAGTCCTGAGGTCACCTCCCAGGTCTCTGGTACATTCTCCCAACCTCCGAGGTTGCCTGTTTCCATTCTTTCTGCTGGCCCTCAGGGCTTCAGTCCTGTTCCCCCCACCCAATACCTCATCATGTTCCCCCTCTTCCTTTCCTCCCTTGTCCTTCCCTCCTTCCTTCCCTCCTTCTTCCCAGGTCAGTTATTGATCATAGCTACTTCCCTCCACAGTCACCTCAGACCTTCCAGAGAAAAGGGACTTTAAAGATGCCTTTTTCTTTTTTAGAGGTATTTTTACAACCTAAATGGGAGGTAATGCTAAGTTCCTATGATTATTGCTGGGATGAAATTCAGGTGAGGGACTGAACCCCCTTCTTTCCTCATAACCCTGTTTTCTCACTCAGCCGTTGGCCAGTTGTTCTGAGACCCTGGCATTTCCCATGCACACAGTCCAGTGGGCCTCCTTCCTAGTCACAGGCCAGATCATTCCTCTGCTCCAAGATGTGTCCCAGGGCTCCCTGAAGCTTCCAGGGCAGAATGGAATCCTTGTCCTCCATCGGAAAGGCAGGAGACACAGTGGGCACAGCTATGGCTGCCACGTTATGTGCGGGCCACATCCCTGGGTAGGCATCTGAGCTCATAGTTTAAACTTCGCTTTCTGAGACAAAGCGGTCCCCATCTAAAAGTTGGGTTTCTAAAATGTTTCTGTGATCCCAGAGTGGCAGAGGTGAAGACACGTGGGTTCACGGAGCTTATTTACAAGTAACTTAGCAATATTGATGGGCTCCACGGTCAGTGAGATACTCTGTCTCAAACAGAAGGTGAAAAACATTAAGAAAGTGCCAACATGAACCTTTGGTGTCTACATGCCCATGTACGTATGTGTACATCCACATGTACCCAAACACACACATATGCTACATATGCACATATGCGCATATGCTACAAACTCATAAGTGAAAGTAAAATAAACAAATAATGATAATCCCTCCTCAAATGCTTCTAAAATAAAAGAGAAGCAGGTGATAATGCTTCCAATCTAATTCTGCATATTCAAACTTTTCCTGGCAGTGACATTTCAAGAAACTAATTTTTAGATAAATATCCTTTTTACAGAGATGTAAAAACCATCAGCAAAATGTTGCATTGAAAGTATAAAAAGGGCTATACACAATGATTAATTAGATTAAATAAATTTGTTCCTGTGAAGTAACAAAGGCACCTGCATCTGTGAATCAATAAATACAGTAGACAAGAATAACAAAATAATAGATGAGATCATATCACTTCCATGTATGCAGAAAAGCATTTAACAAAATTCAATATTTATTTATGAAAGCAATCTCATTAACCCATACAGAAAAATAATATTTAGCATGATAAAAGGGGTGTGTTCACAACTAGCATCAGTCAATTGTGAAAAAGAAAAACCATGTCTTCTAAAATAGAAAAGAACAGGATGTCAATTCCCCCGTTTCTATCCATTATAGTGCTAGATATGTTTGTTGGAGCAAGTTTTTTTTAAAAAAAAATAAATAAATGAGTGAAATTTGTTTAAATTTCAAAAGAAGTACAATATTTTTATTTAACTTTTTCAGACTATATTTCCCTAAGGTTCTTGTAATCTTTTATTACATCCCTAAGATTCTTGTAATCTTTTATTACATCCCTAAGGGGATATTCTAGAGAATCAGACATAGGACCATAGATTTGAAAGGTATAGGGATGGGAGAACCAGGTTGTAAGCGATCCACTTAGCTAGATTAATTTAGTCATTATGGTGTACCGTTCATAAAGAGGTATGTACTGCATGACCTAATTCCATTATACGTGGAATTAAATATCTGAGTAAGATGTACCATACGGTTTAATGCCCATAAAAAGGACAAACTCTGGTCATGTTTAAACCATTTTCAATTGATTTCCATAAAAGATACAAATAGATTTAATTTACTTTGTAGAGTTGATTAGTATCATGTCCAGTGGTTAACAAATACTGCTGAGGAGTGAAACTAAAACCATCCCAGTAAAATTGCATATCTAGGTGGCTATATAGGAACTTTTATGCAACTCAATAACAATGTCAGTGTTATGCTAATGTGGTATATGGATGTGCTAAGTAGCTATTATCGGAAGGGTAATTGCAGTTTGTTCTAGAATCATTAGAAAGTTGAAATATATTTTCTGAAAATCTGCCTGGCCTATGTAATTTAACTTCATTTCAGAAACAAATTACACCACTGATCACATATCACTAGCATAGAACAAGGAAGAAAAGAAAAAATAAATCATATTTAAATTAGGCATCTGAAAAAGGGTAAGTAATGAGTTGAGTATTGATGCTTATATAGTAAGATTTTTATATCACCTTACCCCCCCCCACACACACACACACTTGCTTGATGTTAGATATCAAGTCTAGTCATTGTCTTTGGAAATTGGTTCTTTTATGTATTGAATTAATTTTTTCATATAATATTTTGACTATTCTTTCCCCTCTCCAATTCCTCTCAGATTCTCCCCATCTGCTACCCACAACTCCATATTGTTTCTCTCTTGAAAGAAAAACAAAAGCAAAAAATGCCTAAAAATAAAACAAAAACAAATGTAGAGTCATTCTGTGTTGGCCAATTGCTCCTTAGCAGGAGGCCTGCTCTACAGAGTGGTTGATAGGCTCAGTGTCGTTCCTTTGAAGAAAACTGGTTTTCCTTTTCCCAGGAGCTATCCCAGTTCAGGTCCTTTATAGACAGGCATCCCACTGAGATTTTATGGATGGAACTTCTCTGTCATACCTAGAAGACATAACCTCACAGCCGACTCTCTAGACTTGTGGCTCTTACAGTCCTCCCTACTCTTGCCTCTGCAATGTTCCTGAGCTCTTGGCTGTTTTTGTTTGTTTGTTTGTTTGTTTTTGTTTTGTTTTGTTTTGTTTTGTAGTTGTATCAATTGGAGCCGGGTACCTAGAATCAGTTAGCCTCTGCATTTTAATAACATATGGCTTTCGTAATGGTCTTTGTCAGCTACAAAGAGAGGCTTCTTTGATGAAGGGTGAGAGCTACACTTATCTGTGGGTATAAGAAGAAATAATAAAGCTCCTTTAGAAAGTATGCTAGTTTAGTAGTGGTGGCAGACAGTTCTCTAAGATCCATGACCTCACTAGCCCCAGGTAAGGTTGAGTATGTTTCTAATATCTGTCGTGAGTTTGATCCTGTCAAACCAGTCTTAAGTCCAAATTAGATAGCTTTTAGTTAGCTCCATGGTATAAGTGCCGCTATTCTACCTTTACTATTTTGTCATGCTGCTCAAAGTTCTGGTCCACAAGCATCACAGATGGCTAGGACTATTGATTGCTTACCTCCTAGTAGTTTGTATAGCACCTTCCTTCCAGTTCATCCTCGGGGAGAGGGCATTTAGGTCAGATCTTCCTCATTATGGCATTTGTTTACACAAACCTTGTTTTGTTGATTCTCCTTCCATTCTTTATCCCCATCCCAACATATTCCCTTGTATTCTTCCACCCAGCCCTCCATAATCTCCTATGTTAAATGATATAAGTACAAAGAATAAGAATAAAAATAAATAAATGAATGAATGAATATAAAGAAGAAAAGCAATGACAGTGAGGGTAAATTTATGGCCGTTTGGGATAATTTTTTGCAGTGACAGTGGTGAGGTGGTGATTTCATAAGTGTGTGTTTATTCAATATGACATCTCTATATAGGTGCAATTTCTCATTTATCAGTAAAATATCACCAATGTGGCATTTTAAAATGAAATACTCCTTTTATGTAGATGTATTATGTATTGTATGTGTGTTTGTGAGTGCCTGCATGCTGTATGTGCATCATGTGAGTGTCTGGTGCCTATGGAGGTCGGAAGAGGGCCTCAGATCCCCTGGAACTGGAGTTGTAGATGGTTGTGAGCTTCATGTTGGTGCTGAGTCTAACCTGGCTCCTCTGCAAGAGCAAGTGCTCTTTTTTATTGGGTATTTTATATTTACATTTCAAATGTTATCCCTTTTCCTGGTTTCCCCTCTCGAATTCCCCATCCCCAGCTTCTATGAGGGTGCTCCCACCCACCCATCCACCCTCCACTACCTCCCGGTCCTGACATTCCCCTACACTGGGGCATCAGGCCTTCACAGGACCAAGGGCCTCTCCTCCCACTGATGCCTGAAAAGGCCATCCTCTGCTACACATGTGGCTGGGGCCATGGGTTCCTCCATGTATACTGTTTGGTTGGTAGTTTAGTGACTGGGAGCTCTGGGTGGGTGGACGGTTGGTTGATGTTGTTCTTCCTATGGGATTCCAAACCCCTTCAGCTCCTTCAGTCCTTTCTCTAACTCCTCCACTGGGGTCACGTGCTCTGTCTGATGGTTAGCTGCTTTTAACTGCTGAGCCATCTCTCCATGAAATGCCCAAGGAGCAAACCTTTTTAAGGGACTTGGGTGTTTATGTTCTTATCCTTTTAACCTATTTACTTACGAGACCTCCACCTACTTGCACCACTTTTGCCTCCTGCATTTCAGATTCTTACGCTTTCCAGCACTCCTCTCATTTTGTTCCAAAGATTTACCTCTATGATGACAATTATATTGCATCTTTTATTTTGTCTCCCACCCCACTTCTACACTATGATTCCCAGTCACTGATCCCTGAGTCCTTAATACTCAATCACATGGAGAATTTTGAACCATTAACCCTTTGCTTAAATGATGTCGTTAGGTTTGGAAGAAGACAAAACTAATAGACCTAGAAAATGGCAGAAAATACTCAAGTGTGTGCTTAGTGACATAGTGAACAGAAATCCCATCCTTCAGAACTTTTAGTCAATCCTTTGAGGGAGGGATCGCAATTTATAAAACAATGAGGAGAAATGAGAAGAGGCAGAGAAGGACATTGTTGGATGTGTTTGATAAATCAATTTCAAAATTTGCAAATTTATAAACTTTCCTGTTGCAGGCTGCTTTTCTTAATAAAATTTTTGTTCAATTAAGTTCTTACAGAAGAGGTAAATAGACTTGGATCTATAAATAAATTGTAGCTGTATACAACCTCTGCCTCCAACTAGTCATATAGCCAAAAAAGGTACCCTGCTCTTCTAAGCTTTGATATTTTCATATTAAAATTTATAAAAGTAACAGGCTTCCAGCTGGGTAAGCCCACTCTTTCCAGTTCTTTCTGAACTCTGACTGTCTGGTTCAACTCAGCTGTTCTGGCTCGAATTCCTCTCCAAGCTGACTGATTCAATCTGGCTTCTCTCAGTTTCTCACTGAATTGATATGCTTGGCCTCAACCTAATTTATTCTGTGGTAATTTGTTCTAATCTCCTGTCTTCTTCTTATTCTCTGGCTTCAACTGCCTCTGCTGCGCTGCACAGAACTGACCTGCACTCACAAACTCGGCTGCACTGTATTCACTGCACTGATTCCCCACCGATGAGCTCTACTCCACTGCGCTGAACCCAATTGATTACACAGAATTGACTCCTGAGTGCTGGAGTTCAAGGCATGTATCACCACACCTGGACCTAAGCTTTTCTATACCTGGAACTTGCTCTGTACCAGGCTGGCCTTGAACTCAGAGTTCTGCTTGCCTCTGTCTCCTGGGATTAAAGGTGTGTCTGTATTTCAGCCAGAATAGCCAGGTTACTGGATTAAAATTCCTTTATAAAATTTTAAAAAACTAAATCTGTTTCAACAGCTTGTGGTGAAATGCATGTAAACAGTACATTGGCTGGTAAAAAAAAAAGTGAATTTGTAATCTATTCATTGCTGTCAAGTAAGTATGCTAGCTGTGGCAGTGACAGTGAGCTTTGTCTTCACTGTTGTAACAGCAGTACTATGAGAACTAAGTCAAAGTGCTAAAGATAGGTTTTCATTGGCCTTCCCTCCCTTGCTCCTTCACTCCCACTCTCCCTCCCTCCTTCCCAGCTAGAGCTGTCTACTAAGAAATTGTTGGCACAACTGATAAAGTTAATTAAAGAACATAGCTCAATCTCATGTCAATTAATCTATCCCCATTCCTTTCAGTAAATACACAAAATAAGATAGAAGCACATGGTTCTTATTTTAATTATAAAATTACATAATTATAAATTTATGTAATTATAAAATTACATAATTATAAAATTACATTGGTATATTTTGTTCCTTCACATTTGTCCTCTTCTTTTGTTATTTTCATCAAATGCGATCTTATCCGATGTCTCACAATCTGTACAACCCCCACGGATAAAAACATCACTGGAGACTGATGTTCTTGGTAGAAAGGTATTATTATTATTTTAATCTCAGTACGGTTCACTAAACCTTGCTTGTATCCCTAATATCATGCATAGAATTTAAGTGTGTGTCCGAGCCTTTCGGTGTAGAGAAAAACCTGAGAAGTCTTAAGCATCTTTTCTCATAGGTATTTCATCTTCCTAGGTTTTATAGAGAGCTCCAGGGAAGCTGCTTGCCACCAGAGGGCAGCAAAAGACCAGCCCATAGTGGGAAAGGGGTGGGGGAACGGAGCAGAAACAAAGCAAACTGCAGTTATAATCTGTTGTCTTGCTTAAGAACTCAAAATTGCACACAAAAGGAAACTAAAAACATCAACAAAATACATCTTGATATACTGTATTAGACATCCTGCTTTGGCCACAAAAGTACTGTTCGGGCCTTAAAGCACAGGGACAAAATGCAGTCATGACTGAGTAAGTTAAAATTGATGTAACTAAATCAGAAGAATATAAGCACCGTATTTATTGATTTAAGACACAACCAGGAAATAGATCGAGGAATTCAGTCCCCAGACGAATTAGGTTGTTAATCCAATTACTAAAGTTAGTGCCAAAGATACAATAAAATCAAAGCAAACTAAGAAGACCAAGGAGAACAAATAGTCCAGGCCTTAAATTAAACTGGACAACGCTTTTGCAAAATAGTCAGAGAGAATTTCACCATCTCTTGAAGTAATATTATTTCCAACTTATAGCAAGGTGGAGGCATGCTCTGAAAATTCAAAACTTGGGACATTCTAGGCAGTTTGACACTCACATTGTCAGCTTCAGCTTTGGGATAGTGAAACCTTTTGTGAATGCTTTTTTGTGAAAATCCGTGAAGAAGATGTCAGCCTTTGAGCAGTTACACTAATCCATGTTTCCACAGAAAGGAATTCTTTAAAGTTAACCACATCTCAGTGACACGTCTAATGTTCTTTACTCTGTAAGTTCCGAGGATTGCAGACTTCCAGACTGGTTTATGTCACGAAACAAAATATGAACATCATAATAAAATAATACATAATGTGAATGGAACCTACAGTTGGAATCAAAGATGGTTTAAGGTAGCTATTGATCAGATCAAGGGCAGAAGTTGTCTACCAGAAGCTACACCCTTCCTAATAACATCCTATTTTATGCCTGAAAAGTTAACACTTGCCCAATAGGTCTAATATCAGCAATAATCCTCTCCGTTCATTTGCTACTACTTACTACTTCTATGTTTTCTTTCTTTCTCCCTTTCTTTCTTTCTTTTTTCTTTTTTTTTTTTTTTTTTTTTTTTTTGAGGGTCTGGGTGTCATTTTCTGACAGCAGCTTACATTGTGTTTTTTTTCCTTGATTGCTTCCTTCGGAGCTTTGGCCCACAGCCCTTAGGAAGGAAGGCAATCTCGGAGAGATGGAAGGGGGGAAAGCAGGCACACATGTCCCCAGCAGGTGTGCTCAGCCCCGGCAGGATGCAGTCCTTCAAGCTGGAATCCCATTGGGTATTTGAGAGGACCGATGGGGGTGGGGGGGGTGGACAGGAAGTCTTCCACAGGACTCACATCTCAGTCCAGGCCTCTCGTCCTATCCAAGTCTATCCAAGGGTTAGGTCTCTGGTGGAGGCAGCAAAATTAGGACCACCCACCTTGATGGGCAAATTCTTCACTCCATGCCCTGGTCGCACGCACACTCCTGCTTCCGCTGGTCACCGTTAAGAGGGAATGGCCTTACAGTTAAGACAGACCACTTCCTCCGGCCCTCCTCAGCTGCCTCTGTTCCGGTTCGTATGGCCGGGAAAATTGAGCGCTTGCCTTTTGGTTCACGTGTGTGCGCCACTGTCTGTAAATCTTCAATATACGGCAGAATGGAGGCTCTAGGTCCACTCAGGCTGCCAGCTGGCTCCCCGTCCACCACACACTGCCCTGCCTTTCTTCTGCCAACTGCCAGCACCCAGGGTGGAAGGCCAGTCTGCATAGGCACTTGGCAATTTTGTTTATGAAAGAGGGTAAAAAGTGTAACAATAAAAGCTTCATTTGATGATTAGAGATCTGAAGTGATTTCACCTTTATTTCCTTCATGTTAAGCCAATCATTAAATTTCACAGTGATTTCTGGGGTGGGGCACAAGGAAGGCGTCATTCAGAGCCATGGAGGCGGTGGCCTGGTTGGCCTTACTGGGGGAACTGGAGGAGCACGGACTGCCCTGCTGGCAGGTAGGTGATGTTCCGAAATGGGAGAGCTGGTACGCAATGTCCTCAGCAGCTTCCAGCTTTCGCAGCTCGATCATTCCATCACTGGTGGTGGCCAGCGAGTTGGCGATCAGCTCGGCTGCCTTGGAGTCCCCCTCAGCAGAGATGATGGCCGCCTTCTTCTGCTGCTCAGCCTTTTCCACTGCAAGTCTGGCTCTCTCGGCTTCCTGCTGAGCCACCTGTTTGGCTTCCACTGCCTCTGTGAACTCCTTCCCGAAGGTCAGATGGGTCAGGGACACCTCATCCAGGATGAGCCTGAATGTTGTTGCTCGCTCTGTGAGGTCATCGCTCACCTGCCTGGATAATCAATTCTCCAGCATGGAATCGAGCCACCACCGACTTGAGACTCTCTGTGGTGATAGATGGCAGCACCCGCTCATCATAGAACTCGCCAATGCTGGTGTAGAGGAAGCTGGCTGGCCACCGGCCGGAAGAGGATACGTAGTGTGATGTTGACATTCTGCAAGTCTTTGCTGCCCGTGATGACCCGCACATTCCGAGGTCGAGAGCGGCAGTCAAAGATGATTGGCTGCTGTACCCAGGGGATGAGGAAGTGAGACCCTTCCCCTACCACGATGTCCTGCACGCCACAGAATCAGTCGAACATGACAGCTCTGTGTCCGGCACCCACCTTATATAAAGCGGAGTTCACCACGCCTCCTGCAACTGCTAACGCCAGGCCGAACTTTCCGATGGACTCAAACACTTTGGCAGCCGTGACTCCTTCTGTTGCTTCCACTCACACCTGTTTCCGCTCTGACCTCCACATGAATTCCTCAGCCTCGCGTCTACTTCCATCTTTTCAGTGTGGAAACTGAACAGACGAGGAAACTTGGCAAGTCACTTAATCTGAACCAATCAAAAACTCCTTCCCAGGAGTTTAAACTGAGGAACGCAGCAAATCAGAAAGAAAATTTATGACATATTACTATATTATAGTAGCAGCCATGCTGAGGATGATTACACATTGTCAACCAAGAATTCTTCTAAATAGGTGAGTGCTTGAAAAAAAAAAACCAGTTGCTATGATTTTGATCTTCTATTTCTTCTTTTCTTAGATTCCTCTGACCTTACTGTCTAAACACAACAGTTTGAAGAGTTTGTGGTATTTTCTTCTTTCTGGGTTCCCCTATATCTTTCATTTTGCTAAAATATCTTTGTATTTTTTTTTTTTTGCCAGAGAAAGCCAAGGTCATGCAACATTATTCTGAATTTAACTATATGTCTCTGTGGTATAAATTTGGACTCAAAAGCTATATTAAGTATTTCTTTGTTCTGAAGTTCTGTGTTCAGTGTGTTCATTTCATTCTCTCCTCATCTATGGTCAGGAAAGTAAAAAGAAGACATTTCAAACTGTATGGACTCAAAGTTTGTGATCTATGAAATGTGGAACAAAATATGAATGATGAGCCCATGATTGCACTAACGGAAAGAAGAGGCAAGTGTTTGGAGAGATAGTTCAGTAATTAGAGCTATTGTATTGCTTTCATTGAAGACTAGGTTTAAATTCTGAGACTATACCATCCATATTTTAATTCCAGGGTACTAGGGATGCATGTGGAACACATACTTACATGCAGGGGAAACAATCATATATACAAAAGAACATAAATAAATCTAAGAAAATATTTTACCAGCTGTGATCTTAATACTGTCACTCTATTTATACATCTATCAAAGTCAGATGTCCTTAACTTCAACTAGGAAGTAAACAAATTTGTCATCATGTGTTTAACCAGCATGAAAATTATTCTGTATCATACAGTTCCGGTTATTCTAAAGCTGCAATCATAAATACAGGCATCTGTTGATATTGAAATGGAGCGGAAATGTAGAAATCATTTCCAAAATTCTTCAAATCTGTCTCGCCACTCAGCATGTCAGAGTTATTATATTCCTTGGTCTTAGAGCTGCACCCATCATACGAACTGCACTTGCAAGATTATTTAATTGTAAAGTGTGTTACATGTTTTCAAAATCTTTGTGTTTATCATGTGCATATAACATGTAAGAGGTATTACATGTACTTTACGTGAAAAGAAAGCACTGAAATGGATATATAGGTTTTACTGGACAGAAACATTTTAGACTATTTCTTGTAAACTTTCTAATACAAGAAATTATACATACTAATTAAATGTTGGTCATATTTCAATACATGTGTACATTGTATAATTGAGTCAAACATATTTTTCTCTTCAAAAATATAAATTCTTTATGGCAAAAATAATACTAGAAATCATTCTTTCAGCCTTTGAGAGAGATGACACACGACCATTACCTGCTGCCCTCAGTATGCTACACAATAGCGTGGCAGAACTCGTTCTTATTTAGCTGGAGTTTTCTACTCCTGACATTCTCCCTGGCTTCTAGCAACTACATTATCCTACGGAGTTTGATGAGATCAACTTTTTTCACATCCCACGTATGAGTGAAACGATGCCATACGTGCATTCATGTTCTTGGCTTATTTCACCACACACAATGGTTTCCATTTGTATCCATGTTATCACAAATGACAGGATTTCATTATCTTTGAGGCTGAGTCATGCTCTACTGTGTATAGGTACCACATTTTCATTATTGATTTTTAAGTTGATGCACACTTATGTTGCTTTCATTTCTTGACACCAGGAATGCAAATGTTTTTCAAACTACTGATTTCATTTCCTTAGATTAGTCAGATGGCTGGAATATACGGAGCATCCTCTTGTTCTCTCTTCTATTTGATATATTTTCTATTGATAGCTTTATGCTATGTTTTGAGTTCTGCTGAGTATGAGTTTTGTGTTCCAAGATTTCTATTTGAATTTTCATTGCTTCTATCTCTTGTGTTGTATTTCTCCATGTCAGTACAGAATTTTTCCAATGGTTTTATTCAGTGTGACCTGGGCTATTATCTAAACTGAGGATTCCATCCTGCCAAAAAATTTCCCTGTCTAGGGTAAACGTATATCTCCTCTTCCTAAGGCATGATAAGATTTTAATCTCTTTTAGAAAGAATCATCATAAAGTGACCAGGTGTAGGCTCCCATCCCACAGTCCACTAATATTAACAAAATATTGATGTGGGACTTTCGTGGGATACAGAGCCACTTTACAATAGCCTGCCAATGTTGAGGTACAGGTCTCTAAAAGGCCACTGATAGAATTAACCTCAGTGGAATTCCAGTAGACAGGGAGGTGTTTTTTCCTAACACTGTCAGTTTCAGAGGCTCAGTCTGTAGGCACTGATTTGCAGATAGGACTCACTGACATCTGCCTAGTGTTACTTTTTACTATCTTGATAATAACTTTTTTTTTTTTTTGGTTCTTTTTTTCGGAACTGGGGACCGAGATAATAACTTTTAAGGAAAATACTGAACTCTATTTCCTCAAATCTCTGCTGTTTAAGGTTAGCATTATATAGTTCAGATTACCTCTTGGAAATCTAAGCTAACTCTAACCTAAGTTTTATTTGAATTTCACCGTCATAAGCATACCCTCAGGTACATATGGTAACTGGCAGTGATGCTGGTAAAATCTTAAGTGTATCCCAGTGGCCGGTTTGCTGTCAGGACCAATATAGAGGTCCTTCCTATGAGCATGGATCTAGGTATGGCTTACCTGCCTTAGTTTGGACAAAGGATGGTAAAAGATAGTACTTTAGCCTTCCGGTCTTATGCTAATCTAAATGTACCTGAGGCTCCCAGTTGCTTGGATAATATACCAGGTACACCCAAAGACAGCAGTAAAATAGGGCAAACATGAGTCTACCCACTAGCACTCATGAGACCACCTAATGCTTGCACAGGTGTAGAACTTCCATCTGCAAGCTCTAGTCTGGTTATAGACGTGTTTTGTTTCGCCTAGTACCAGTATACATTATGGTGGATGGGACTTACAAGCTCAAGGAGTCAATGTTCGTTTTCTGTTATCTCTCCATGTCTCTACTCTGCTGTCTATAGTTGAGGGGAAAGGTGTAATAGAGGTAGTCACCTACTGAAAGCACAGAACTAAGGTTCTTATGCCCACAGATCTCCAGAGAAACCAGGAAGGTTAAGCATGCAGGGTTGCCTTTCCCATGGGACAGATGAAAAACCTGTTCTTCCATCCAGAAAGCTAGGAATGGAAAATGATTAAGGGCCTGGTGATCTACATTAACTGTTGAGTCAGGCCATAGGAAGCATACACAACCAGGAGCAGAGGTGGCTTATAGCCCAAATGACCTCTACACTATCTTAATAATCAAGACCAGGCCCGATTCTTCCTTAGGCCTTTAAGCTAGGACAAGTAGCCTATCTCTAGAAGCCATCTGCTTGGAAGAAATGAGATTCACCATGAGTTAAGTTTTGATATACGTTTACTTCCTTGTATACTGGGGATTGTATTATTCCTGGAGACTTTCATCCCCCAAATTATACTGTGCTTAAATTTGTTGGGAAAAACCTGACTGGGATCAGACTCACTGAAGTCTTGATCCAGGTTCAACTGAGTTTTCAGTTTCGGAAGCGAGCTCTTGGGTTTGCTACCTGCAGCTTCCCCCACCTCAGTCACCTGCTTGGCTTAGGAATTTCTGCTGACTCAGTCCATTGGAATTGACCTTAGGCCAGGAGCCATGTGACTCTTCCTAGAATGGTATTTTACCTTAGTAAACCTGTTATTAGTTTTTACACCCAAGGCTTGTACATAATTATTTCTCTAGCCCTTAAGTAGTATTTCTCTATTGCACAGGCTTCTTATATTTCAAGGATGAGAAATTACAACTCCTTTCTTCCTGTCTTCTTCAATGGATCTTTTCTTTTTGTTACATAAAACCAGTCTCTATAGTCTCCCATTGGATTTCTTAGGTTGTTTTTCTCTTTTCCTTTTTTTTTAAACAGTTTTCTTTGTGGTTTGCATGTGGGGGGTGTGTGTGTGTGTGTGTGTGTGTGTGTGTGTGTGTGTGTGTTTGTGCATGCATGCATGCACGCCTGTGACATATAATAATTGAAGGAATTAAATCAGATAATCCAGGTATAGTAATCAGCATCCTAGAACATGTTAATACTCTTTTAGCTTATAATTATTATAATATGTAATTCAGAAAACAAGTACTTACTGGTTACCAATATGTACCAAGAACTGTGCTACATGGACTGAAACAAACATTTCATGGAGTGTAAAACCTATTGAAATGAAAACAGTGACTATGACAAATAAGGTAAAGAACACACAATATTCTGAGTCTCTTCCTAGGCAAAATGACTAAAGAAAGCCAGGAAGGGCTTCCGTAACTGGCATGATGATGGGAGAGAGGATACAAATATTCCATCTATTTGAGATCTATTTTTGTAGAAATTAGCTATAGTCTACTGTGTGACCGGCTGTAGTGGAGATCTGTAGAGAGACGTGAGAGACTGATTCTGAGTTTCTGGAATGATGGATACAAAGATCCCATTTACTAAAATCAAGAATATTGGTGAGAGGATGAGTTACACAATCATGTATCAAATATTCTGCTTGAACAGTTACAGTTCAATTTTCCTAAGACATGTTGAAACTTTATTATCAGATAGGGAGTAGAGTTTAATATTTTGGAGTTTGAGAAGTGGAAGAACAAATTTAAAATCAGATGGCAATATGAACACAATAAGTCATATGGTAGAGTGCTATTTTTACAAAAATTTAGTCCAATAGAAAAAGGACATTGAAAATTAGGTCTTGGGGGAATTCCAGTATTTGAACACTCGATTTAAAAGTTTAAGAGCCTATGCAAGAAAAAATAAAAGCACAAGAATAAATAGATTGACAAGAGGGTCAAGGAGGACTTTCTGGCAATAGTTTCTCTATGGCATCTTAACAACTATCAGCAAATAAAAAATATCTTTGCAAGAAGTAAGAAAACTACATGTGAGGTCAATGTATGTGACAATTACAAAATATGAAAAGTTCTTTGAAGGAAGCACAAATATTTTACATCAATGTGTCATATTTCCCACAAGATATATTGCTTGCTTTACTAATTGAAGAGATAAACATGAGGTCTCTTAATTATAAACCTATGCTTACCATACAATAATAAACCAAACAACTGCTGGCTTGGTCCTAGCTGTAGGACTGTAGACACAGACCAATAATCTAACATCAGTTTAGCAATTGACGGGAAACTTTAATCCAAGCAAGACACGGTCAATTGCTAGCTCGTCTAGCTGTTTACAGCTGTGTTGAGTTCTCAAGAGCCTTTATCTGTAGACAGGTCTCAACAGGATTTCAGCCTAGCATTACACCAACTTTGATAGACTTGAGATTCTATCTCAGAACAGAGACCCATCCCTTCAGTTCTCAACTTAGACATTTACCACAAGTTTAGGAACTTCAATAGATGAACTATCCAGAATTTCTAGATAAACTTACCACTCACAGATTAAATACAATCATAAGTGTAAAGAATAATAAGTGAAAATGATGCCATCAAAGGAACAAAATAAGGTGACAATGACTAGTCTCAAAAAGATAACAAACTTCCTAAGATAAATAAACCTCCCGAGAATTAGTTCAGGTCATAATTTAAAGAAATTTACTTGACATCAAGAAAACATAGAGAAATGAGTCAACAATGTATGAAGAACTGTCAGAGACCAAAATAAGACAGTCGAACAGATTTTATTTTCAAAAGTTGAAAGTCTATAACTGAAAAATACAACAGCTGATTTTTTTAAAAGGAAATGGATAGCATCAACAACAAAATTAATCCAGCAGAAGGACAACAATGAGTGTTCTTCAATACAGGAGAGCTGAAAAGTTAAATTTAGAGGACAAAAATGAAGTAGGTTCACTTCATTGGTGATATAACTTCAAAAGAACAAATGTCCACAGAATTTGCATTCAAGAGAAATTAAAGTAAGATCATGGATGGAAAGAATATTTGAATAAATAGAGTTTTTCCAAACTAGGAATATGATACAAATATCTAGACACAAAGACACCAAATATTTCCAATCACATAGAGTCTGAATAAGGTAAGTCGGAGAACTGGTTAGATGTGTAGTTGAGCAGAGGATTTTGAAAGCAACAACAAAAAAAGAAAACAATACATTTATCACTAGTTGTAACAATAGATCTTATGGACAAGGAAATTGGGAGATGATATACACAAAATGCTGAAGGAAAAGCTGCCCTTCGTGAATGAGTACGAAATGTCAAAAGTCCCAGGTAAGCAAAGCCAACAGAATCTATTACCACAAACTTACTCTTACAATAAATTCTAAATTCTCCAAGTCAAAAGAAAAGGACACTGATAAGTGATTCAAAATCATCTGGAAACACACTGATAAAAGTAAGGCCCTAGTGACATCAGAATATTCTAATATAATTATGATGATACTAATATATGTTCGGTATGAAAATTTGGAAGTAGTAACTTTGAAAAGTTAGTAAAATAATTTATTATGTTGACCTTTTAGAAATAAGATGCAAATTATTACATGAAAATCAAAGTAAATTTAAAAGTAGAGTAAAAGTTTAGAGATTGGGATATTAAGGTAACCCATCCTAAGTCTAAAATGTTTTTTGTAAGCCTAATTATAACCACAAAATAAAAGCCCATAATGGACACTCTAAAATTGAAAAACAATATATGAAATCCTATTGATAAAAGAAATCACGTAGCCACAAAGTAGAGGAAGAGTAGATCTACAAAGCAAATGGAAGACAATGGGCACAAATGAGAGCAGTAAGTCCTAGCCTATCATTGATCACACTCGAGTGTCAATGAATTAAGTTATCCAGCCAAACAGAACATGGATTAAAAATCCAGACTAGCCTTCATGCTACCCCAAGTAAATTCACTCATAAAGACAATTATAGACTAAAAGTGAAAGGTCACTAGTGACACTGTATGAATGTTAAAATAAAAATAAAACAGGAATAGCCATAAGTATGTCATATAAACAGTCTTTAAGTGAAAAAAATCTGTAAGAGACAAAGGAAATCATTGTGTAATGGAAAAAGGAATCAGGTCATCAAAAGACTCTGACTAGTGTAAACAAATATCAACTGAGCATTGTGACAACCTAATAGAAAAGTGAATAAAGCTAAAGTGAGAGAAATATTACAGTGAAATACTAGGAACCTTTGATTTAAAGTTATTAAATGTAAACTGTTCTGTAGACTAACTAGATATCAAGATGTAATCATTGTAGCCCGCATTTCAGAGGTTCTTTACAGCCACACAAGAAATGTCCTCCAGAAGAGATCACATAGTAGAACACAAAAATCTTATTAAAATTAAAATTTGAAATCAATCAAAATATCATTTCTCACCACAACAATATAAAACTAAAAGGTAATAGAAAGTGGAACTTCAGAATTTGTATTAGTATTTGGAAATCAAAGCATATTCTCTTAAATAACCAATGGAATAGTAGAAAAATTAAAAGTAAAAACTAATGTTTCTTGGGAAAAATGAAAATGGAAGCAAAATAATTACTATTTGAAGCAACACACCTAATAGAATCAATTTATACTGTATATGCTAAAGGTTATTTCATATATGATATATACGATTTTGCATTTCATTTGAAAAATGGAGGACCATACATACAGTGAGAAGATATGATGAATTTGCCCATATAGTTCTCAACATAAAGGCTATTGATAACCTTAACCAGATTAGGTTTATAGAATATGTAAAGGTAGTTGACTGGAGTTAAGTTGAGCAGTATGTGGTAATTGTGTAAACAATGATAACTTGAGGATATTTGAAATTGTCACATACAATGAAGAACTCCTTGTGTTTGTATTTATTAAATATGATGAATATTTGTTCAAAGAGAAAGCCATTTTTGAAAAGATATCTATAAAAGAGTGTGGAGTGTGGGAGTCAAAAATTTTTCCAATACGAACAGAGTAGACAACATACTAATGTAAGACTAGAAAACAAGGATAATATCGGAATGTGAGCAGAAATAAATGTGTTTTAATTCTTTTAAAGCTTCCTGGAACTCTGCACATCATTGAAATGCCTATTGTCTCCCACAGAAGATTGGCTTGTGAGACACTTAGAGCCAAAAGAGGGAGGATGCAGCTAATGTAATTATTCATGGAATGTGAAAGAATATTGGAAGCTTTTTTTTGTAATTACAAGTGTGTCCTAATCAGTACTGACTTGACTTTCCAGAAGTCCATCCCAATCCCTTGTGAGGAGATTACATATACCAGGAACTTGTCTTGGACTCCATAAGATTCATGCTTCTACAGTTCTTGGCCAAAAGCTGATTCTATTGGAAGCAGTCCAGGACCATCTGGACAGCGCTGTCATGAGTAGACTAAGATATTGTCCAGATATACAATCATGCTTCAATCCAGGAACGTTCTGAAAAACCATGTTCATAAAATATTGGACAATCGCCCAGGCATAATAAAATCCAAAAGGCATGATGGTCTATAAGCACACTGGTCATATTGAGTGCAAAAGGACATCTTCCTGCTAGTTCATTCCTAAAAACAGATAATGCCACTAATCCTAGGCAAAACAGGTAGATTCATTGGTGATTGATTAGTTTGTTGAAATAGGTTAACGGTCAGGGGGAACAAAAACACTGTTGCTAGGGATATTTTCCTCTATTTTTTTCTTTTTACAAAGGACAGCATAGAGGAAGAAGTAATGGACACTGGTGGAGAAATAAATCCTTTAGATTCATTTTGCCTAGCATTTCTATAACGCCTGAATCTTAAGTTTTAAAACTGAACATGTTTGTCAAAAGGTGCTTATGAACATAAATTTAAGGAGCTAGTATATCAAATGTGCTATAGAAGGGCCAACAGTGCAAAAGTGAAAGAAAGTAGTTCCTAAACTTAGTAAGTATTAAGAGCCCAGCTATCATAACAATCAGAATTTGCTGCCTTCTGACAGAAATTCTGAAGAATTTTTGTGTCTTCTGCTCTGAAAATAATGTCTAATATAGAATGTATGGAAGGAATTCTTGCCATGGATGGAAGAAGAGCAAACACCATAACTAGAAGTATCCAAAATATTTAAACACTTACATCTTGGTAATAATGTAATCATATATCTTTTTGGAAAACACAGAGAAATGAGATTGTATAATAGGCAATGCACTACATTAAATAATACACTTGATAGAGTCTGATGAGAGTTATGTTTATTATATGTTGATAGATTAGTACCACAAGAGCAAATGTAAATTGGTAGTTGAGACCATTAGATTGGATTATGTACAAAACTTAGCTTTTGACACCTACAAATACATAAGTGTACAAAATATTGATTTATTGAGTGTGATTTATCATTGTGTTAATTTTCAGAATATTGGCCTGGGTTTTATAAGAAAGCAGGCTGAACAGTCATAATGAGCAAGACCGCAAACAGCATCCTCTATTACTTCCACATCAGTTCCTGCCTCCACGTTCCTGGATTGCATTCTTTCTCCTGTCTTCCTTCAGTGATTATTTGTGACCTGAGATTTATAAGATTTACATAAACCCTTTCCTCCCCTACTTGATATTGGTCATAGTGTTTTATCACATCAATAGAAATCCTAACTAAAATGTAGAGTTGTAGGCCCAGGTCTGCATGCTACTGGGCACAATCTCTTGGGGGGACTAGGGGAGTTAGACTGTACTTATCCCACTCTGCCTCTGGGCAGGTGCTGGCACAAGGGTGGGAAAGCACAGTCTTAGGCGTGAGGAAGCTGGAGCTGGCTCAGGGTCCCTGGACCCGTGGACGGGGAGCCATGGGGTTCTCAGACTCTTTGGCATCCAAGAGCCACTGGGACTTGCAGAAGAGCAGAGAACATAGTCTTGGGACCACAGGCTGAGTCTAGACCAGTGCCAGGGGGAAAATGGGAGCTTCAGCTAGTCCCACAGGGAGATGATTCTTGGCTTGATGGTGGCAGGCTTGGTGGCGGTTGTGGCTAGAAGCTCAGAGAGGCCTTCTACAGGAGATTAGGCTATGACTCTATAGGTGAAGGCCTTCTCCATGGCTCCCCATGGCAGATCTCAATGAAAGGAAACAGTCAATGGTTTTAAATGGTTTATTGTCATGGTGGAAAATGGATATGTAAAACCATACCCCACTTCTCAGGGCGGGCCTGAGATTAAATACCTTTTACAGGGGGGAATGTCTGGGAAAGGAAGCTTATTGGCAATGCACTCCAGGCCTCTTGGTACTTCATCAGCATGGAGAACTCTTTTTAACATACTTGATTGTGGTCACATCTCTTTTCCTATCATCTTGGTCTGAGATGTTAGGGATGCCTCATCTACATGTAGAAGGGCTTGGGGTGTTGTCCTTATGTGACTGATGGACACAAATCTCTCTATGGGAGGGGCTGCAGCTACTTGACAGGAGCCCGGTGCTGGGAGCAGGTGAAGCTTCTACAGTCCCTTCAGGCTCTCTGAGGTTTCAAGCCTTTAGCTCAGCTGAGGACCAGGCTACCTACATCTTACAGTCCATGAGTATTTTGTTTATTTACTCAGAAAACATTACTTAGACCAGGTGCCCATTTCTAGGATACAAATTTAAAAATTAATGAATTAATTACTTTTTTAGCTTCTCACTCAGAGAGATCTATCAAAGAAAACACAACATCACAACACAGAAAACAAGTGTGTTGGTGCTACACCCACTGCCATGACACACAGTGAGAAGAAACTAGATAGCTTTAAGGAAAATAAAGGTAAAGGTTGACACATTCATCATTCAAAATGCCAATGGTCTACTATTGGATGTAATAGCTCAAAGTCCTATAAGACTTTTCCTATACAATGCTATGTTATTCTCATATTGATTCAATAAGCAGTTTACAAGAGGCATAACAGGAATGGTATAATTTCCATTACAGACTACTCTAGACACATGGGCAAAGAACATATATTTGAATTAACTGAACAGATGATGTTTATTTTCAAGAGTGGCCATCTACTCCTAAATTAGGTTACTTATGCACAAACCAAAAGACTTGAATGTGGGAAAGGTACTTAGAGGGAAGAATAATGATGGACAGAGTGGAAGAGAAATAAAGAAGAAGAAGGGTGAGAGTAATCAGATCATGTATAAAATTTTGAAAAAAAAATAAAAACAGTTAAATATCCTCTTCAAAATCTCTTATAAAATTTAGGTCTAGATTTAAATTATTGCCAGCAGTTATGTTATTTTGCATGCAATTAAAGTTGATGGAATTCAAATTGTTGTAAGTCAGTCTGAATACCAAAGGAATAATGTATTACACAAAGAACAATTATATTTCCCTTTAATACCCATTTGCGCTACAGCAACCATTTCAGTTGGCTAAGAGTGATGATAAACCCTATCACAGATAAGAAAACGTCTCTAATCTGTATCTTACTCTTCATGACTAAGTTTATCTTTTACAAGTCTGAATTAGAGAGACAGAGAAAACATTATTTCATTCCTTTCTATCTATCTGCCTCTGCACTAGTGAATCATGTTGTAAATTGGTCTGGGCATCTAATGGCCATTAGATGGTAGCAAAAGACTAAGGATTAGCACATGGAAATGCTGGCTAAGGTAAGTACAATTTGCCTTGAGATATTGTCAGAAATGGTAAAACCATTAATTTATGGGCTTGAAGATACCAATTTTCTATGTTGTGGTGGAATATTGGATTCCTGCTTGATCTAGAGCACTGGTGGGATGTGATTGAAGTCACGAATCACAATGAGATTGCTACAGCCTGCACGGAAGCACACAATCAGGCATTTCTCACTGGGAAATAGGATTCAAACTAAAGCGATTCTTTTGCTAAATATTCAAACTAAAAGAGAGAAAGATAGGAGAGTCATCCAAATTTGTGGTGATGTAAAAGGACAAATCAGAGAGGGAAAGAGTCTGTAAGTTCAAGGAATTGGATATGGTCTGGAGAGATTGTTCAGTGGTTAAGAACACTGGCTGCAAACCACTAAATTGAGAATGGGACCCCCGTTGAAGGAATCAGAGAAAAGGACTGGAAGAGCTTGGAAGGGCTTGAGACCCCATATGAACAACACCAACCAACCCAGAGCTTCAGGGACTAAGCCACTGCCAAGACTATACATGGGACCCTGGACTCTGACCTCATAGGTAGCAATGAATATCTAGTAAGAGCACCAGTGGAAGGGAAGCCCTTGGTCCTGCCAAGACGAACTGATGAGCGTGATTGTTGGGGGGAGGTGAGCAGGGGGGAGGATGGGAGGGAAGCCCCATACAGAAGGGAGGGAGGATTAGGGGGATGTTGGCCCGGAAGCCGGGACAGGGAATAATAATCGAAATGTAAATAAGAAATACTCAAGTTAATAAAGAAAAAAAAAAAAAAAAAAAAAAAAAGGACACTGGCTGCGTTTCCAGAGGATGAGGTTTGGTTCCAGGCAACCACATAGAAGCAGACAAACCATTTGCCACTCCAGTTCCAGGTGCTCCACGACTCTCTTCTGGGTTCTGCAGGCGCATATACGATACAGACATACATACAGGCAAAAACCTCATACACATAAAATGAAAATAAATCTTTCCAAACAAGAGAAATTAGAATCCAGAGACTAGTCAGAAGCTCCATCTTCACCCTCAGGATAACAACGCACTAGAGCAATTAAGGTCCCATAGCTGCTTTAAACAAGGTTAACCTCAGAACTTCCGAGTAAGAGAGAGCTGACCCTAGCCAAATTTTATGTAACGTCATTGAGTATATTTATTTTGTTAATAAAATAGAGAGCAGTAAAAGGTCTTGTATAATTTTAAGTTGTTTGAAAACATTATTTAAATAAAATTACCTTTAATATCTGCCATTTAATGAGAGCTCTTTTTCATACATAGGAGCAGTTAATTAATTTATAAATAAAGCTCCCTTGTAGGGTTCGTAGAATCTGTAAACATGAGTTGTTAGTGCAAACTTGGATCAACACATTTTTCTTGCCACCTGTGGTGGTTAACAATTTTAATCTCAGTTCTCACAGGCAGACAGGTCTTTGTGAGTTTGAGGACGGCCTAAGCTACAGAGAGTTCCAGACAAGCCATGGTAACACATAAAAAGACCCTCTCTCAAAAAATAAATGTATTTATGTTTTTAATATTAACTTACAATTAATAAAATCTTCTATCACCTTATACATTGGTAACTCTGTAATTCTCAAGATGAGCATAAGTTAGTGTTTTGTATTGGTAAACAGCCATTTTCCCTATTCTCGATTTAATAATTATTCAAGGCCATTATCTAATTTTCTTTTCTTTGTGAAACTCTGCTGATAATTTCAGCCTCCAATCAATTTTTCCAAGTTTCCATTTGTTTTATACCTAAATGATTATGCTGGTTTACTTTCTTTTCCCTGGACTTATTTGGATAGTGAATTTTTAATTATTAAAGAGATGCTTCATTGCAGATTTTTCTTTGATTGCCTCCCAATTGTATTCCTTAATCAAGAGCAAAAAACCACCAATGGCTATTAAACCGAGATGTTAAGACTTTCTGCTTTGTAATACCACAGTTCAAATTATTGGTTATATTTAAATTGAACATAAGAATTCAAACATCTTGGAAACTAACATATGATAAATTTCTGAAAATTAAAAACTAATTCCAATCCTTTAAAACAAGATGAGCAGAATTTTTATGTTATACTATAGATGATGGGATAACCCATAGTTGATTTATTGCTTTGGGCCCAGAACATTTCGGCTAAATTTCTAAGCTCAGATGACTTTTGAATTTACTATAATCAACTAGCAAAGCAGAGAAAACAATAGCTCGAAACTAGGAGTTGCATGTCTTTATAATGATACCACCAACAAAAGAAAAAGACAGTTTGGTCTTTTTTTCTGGAAAACTTGGAAAAGAATTATTTTCTAATTTATTTTTCAGTATCACTGGAGTTGTAAGCTAAACACTTAAATCACCTGGTCTTCATTTTGTCATCTATAAATAGGGTAAGAAAAGAGGACATGTTTAGACTTCTGGTGGATAAACTTTTTCAGTGAAAATAATTACCAATGCTAGACAAAATACAGAAGATTCCACATTGAAGGTATTAAATGAAAACAAAATAGAAAGGAACTAAAGCTTCCAGTATGACCGCTAATCTTTCTTGCATTATACTCTAAAGCTTATGTTGAAATCAGAGTAAAGAACAGAACTCCATAAAACTGTGTAAAGTAGCAGTTTTATTATGTTGAAGATAGTGTATGGAGAATAAGAACAACAAAAAGAGGAAGCAAACTTAAGAATTAAATATTATTGAGGCAGTGATATCAACAATGGAGATATATTAAACAATGTATTAAATAATGCATCGAGTATAATAATGCAAGAAAACTAAATTGGATTTTTAGAATTAGAAAAAGTATTACACTACCTGTATTTACAAAAAAGTTGCCTATGAACATGAAAATGTTGTATAACTCTTTTGTTGTTGTTGTTGTTGCTGTTTTTAAGGTCCTTTACCTACTTGTATTTATGCAGTTTTTTTTACAAAACTTTGCATTTTTTAAAATTTTTTATTAGATATATTTCTTTACTTATATTTCAAACGTTATTCCCCTTCCCGGTTTCCTGTCCATAAGCTCCCATTCCCTCCCCACCCCCATACAGGTATTCCCCCCCTACATCCCTCTTACTGCCCCCGCCCCATATTCCCTTGCACTGGGGATCCAACCTTGGCAGGACCAAGGGCTTCACCTTCCACTGGTGCCCAACAAGGCTATTGTCTGCTACATATGCAGTTGGAGCCCTGGGTCAGTCCATGTGTACTCTTTGGGTAGTGGTTTAGTCCCTGGAAGCTCTGGTTGGCATTGTTGTTCTTATGGGGTTGCAAGCTCCTTCAACTCTTTCAATACTTCCTCCAATTGCCCCCAAGGGGGTCCTATTCTCAGTTCAGTGGTTTGCTGCTAACACTGTCCTCTGTATTGGACATGCTCTGGATGGTCTCTCAGGAGAGAGCTATATCCGGTCCCTTTCAGCATGCATTTTTTAGCTTCATCCATCTAATCTAGTTTGGTGGAGATATATGCGCCACATGTGGGGGAGGCTCTGAATGGCTGTTCCTTGAGTCGCTGCTCTAAACTTTACTTCCATATCCCCTCCTATGGATATTTTTTCTCCCTTTTAAGGAGTGGGAGCATCCGCATTTTGGTCATCCTTCTTCTTGAGCTTCCTGGGGTCTGTGGATTGCATCTTGGGTAATTCGAGCTTTTTGGCTAATATGTACTTATCAGTGAGTACATGCAAGTGTGTTTTTCTGTGATTGGGTTACCTCACTGGAGAATGATATTTTCTAGTTCATTCAGTTGCCTATGAATTTCATGAAGTCATTGTTTTTTTGATAATGAGTAATATTCCATTGTGTAGATGTACCACATTTCTGTATCCATTCCTCTGTTGAAGGGCATCAGGTTTTTAAGCAACTGGGCTATTATAAATAAGGCTGCGTGATGAACATAGTGGAACATAACGTGTCTTTTTATATGTTGGGGCATCTTTGGGTATATACAGGAGTGGTATAAGCTGGATCCTCAGGTAGTGCAATGTCCAAATTTCTGAGGAACCTCCAGACTGATTTCCTGAATGGTTGTACCAGTTTCAGTCCCAACCAGCAATGGAGGAGTGTTCCTCTTTCTTCACATCCTTGCCAGCATCTGCTGTCACCTGAGTTTTTGATCTTAGCCATTCTCACTGGTGTGAGGTGGGTTGTATAACTCTTAACAATGTATCATTTTAATCAATTAATATTGCATAGCATCTGGAATCAGGGTCAATAGTGATAGTTTAAAAATTGACATTATGAGATCTGAGAAGTCACTGTTGTTACCTGTCATGGTCGACATTCTTATAATCCCCAAGTTGATAATCTGCAGCAGATGAATAACAACTATGAACTCAGGCTGCTCTCCACGAGGAAAATCACTGTCACTGCGGGCCACATAGGAAAAAAAAAACTGTCTCAAAAATAAGTAAATAAAACCTACCACAACAAAAATCAAAAAAATCATCATCACTAGTTACATCGGCAATACCTAAAAATAATAAAAAGTAATATTTAGCAGCCAAGGCAACCTTGCAACAGAGCAAAGTTGAAGGTTAATACTTCCCAATGCCAAAATTCATTACAAAGATCAAACAGGCAAAGCCTAGAGAAAAAGGAATTCATATATAGATTCATAGAATACAACTGAATTTCAGAATACATATATATATATATATATATATATATATGGCTAAGACATTTTATTTTTAATTGGTTATTTTATTTACATTTCAATGTTATCCCCCTTCCCAGTTTCTCCTCCAAAAATCCCCCATTCCACCCCCTCCCCCTGCTTTCATGAGGATGCTCCTTACTTACCCATCCACTGGGCATCAAGCCTTTACAGGACCCAGGGCCTCTCCTCCCATTGGTGCCCAACAAGGCCATCCTCTGCTACATATGCAGCTGGAGCCATGGTCTCTCCATGTGTACTCTTTGGATGGCGGTTTAGTTCCTGGGAGCTCTGGGGACTCTGGTTAGTTTATATTGTTGTTCTTCCTATCTGTCCCATATGTCCACCAATTCCAGACACTTGCTGATGCCAAGAAGTGCTTGCTGACAGAAGCCTGTTATAACTGTCTCCTGAGAGGCTCTGCCAGAGCTTTACTGATACAATGTGGACGTTTGTAGCCAACCATAAGACTAAAATGGGAAGCCCAATGGAGGAGTTAGGGGAAGGACTGATGGCCCAGACTTTTTAAAGGATAATCGTTTTATTTGGCTCACAGTTTCAGAGGATTCAGAAGACAGTCAATTGTCCCCATAAACTTTGGCAGAACATCTCTGTGGAAGCATGTCAAAGAGGCACAGACTATAGAGTAATGTGACAACAGGCCAGAGCAACATACAGGTGAAATAGACCTGGCATCCATGAACTACTTCCTCCAACTAAACCTTCCTCCTACTTTTCTGAAACTGTAAATGATGTCATCATATCACGAATCTCTTACAGGATTAATTCACTCATTAAGTAAGAGTCATCAAACAGTAATCATCTCTAGGGGTAGGCTTAAAGATATGCCCAGATGAATCCATTAACTTCCTAAGTATTTCCTATTTATATATTTTAATAGTAAATATGCATTCTACAAAACAAGGGTTTCATAATATTTTGTCAAGTCCATTACATAGTACATTACATACCTTGACCAAAGTCACCCCTCATTACCACTCCCAATATTTCTCATTTTGCCTCAAATAGTTTCCTTCTTATTTTAATTTACATATCTTCATATATGCATGCATACTCCAGGTTTAATTATGAAAGTATGCATAGTATTTCTCCCTTTAGGATCTGGGTTATTTTTTTTAATGTGACAATATTCAATTAAATTCATATGCTTGGAATAAATACAGTTAAAAATCTTCTTCGTGGCTTAATAAAACTTAATTGTGTACATATATCATATTTTTGATCTGGGACAAGTAGTCTTCCCCCAGTAAGAACACGCCAATTGGTTATCTTATATCAAATGTCTATCCCAGAAAACAGACATACAAATAACAGCACACAGATTAGGAAGGATATATTTAGGAGCATGTATTAGTATACAATGGAAAAGGATCCTATGGATTTGAAATAAAGCAAGGAGTGGTTTATTAGACGGTTGGGGAGGAAAAAGAAAAATTTTGTAAATTTTATTATTATATTATCTCAAACATAAAAGAAATAATCAAGAAGCATAAAATATTACAAATAACGAAATGTATACTTAAGTAAAATTGTGAGGGAAGTTTGCAAAGAAGAGAAGTACAAGTGAGAATAAAATTTCTTTGGTAAATGTAAGAAATAATAAACACACTAGAGTACACACAGAAAAAAATAGTCACAAAACTTAATCAAGCAAAGTCAAAACTAAAACAAGTGAGCAATAACAATACAAAAGTGAAGATTAAAATAGTCATAAAGCTTTGAACAGTGGCGGTAGTTTAGCCAATGAGGTTTACTGGAGGCATGATTATTGCTAAAAGGAGCCATAAAATGGTGTGAAGTAAACAGATTTTAACATAAACGAATATTCTTTTCCTGGCTTGGATAAGTTCCTGTGTCTCTGAGTTGTCTTTTGGAGCTAACTCTGCCGGTGGGAGAACAGCTGCATTGCTCTCAAGAGCTCAAATCGGAGTTGTTTGCATGTCCGCTCTCTTTGGGAGTTCAAACAGGCCAGGCTAAAATGGTCTGCATGCACAGTACCTTCTTTATGTCTCCATGTTGAGTTAATTTCTGTACAAAGTCAGCCCTATCATAGGAGTTTCCCGTCCTTAGCATGGCTTCTCCCTGAGCATAACCTTCTCCCTACCAGGGACTATGTTCAATGTGTGCTGGGTGAGCACACCTCCCATTCACAGGGTTCGGTGTCCTAGACTCTAAGGAGGGCCAGTTCTCATGTTTGTATTTCCCCTTGCAGCTGCAGTTTCTCAGCTTACCAAGGTTCAAACGGTCTCTCTGGCAGCATTCTGCAAATTTTCTTTGAGTACATTTGTGTCTACTGAGTTTGTGCTCAGGCCAGCTCCTGCAGGGTTTCTGTGGTTCTCAGGATGGTTGCTTATTTAGTTAGGAGTGGTGGGTGGGTGGGTGAGGCTTTGGCATTTGGCTTTCTACTGGTGGTTTGATTGTAGGGCTTCTCTGAAGATTGTTTCTCTCCATTCTACTCTAAGAGACACTGTGGTACAAACATTCTTGCTCCCAACGTAAAGTTTCCTTCAGATTGTGACTCTGTTGCCTAACTTGATTTTGAAGGCTGTGTTTGCATCTGGAGATTTTCCTTTTCTTCCTTTGACTGTTGACTGGGTATTATTAGAAAGGAATTTACTTTGTTTAGGGATGTATATGGGTTGTTTTCTTTTTTCCTTTTTCTTTCTCTTTCTTTGTCTTTCTCTTTCTTTCTTTCTTCCTTCCTTCCTTTCTTTCTTTCTTTCTTTCTTTCTTTCTTTCTTTCTTTCTTTCTTTTGGCTCTTTAATAAGTCATTCAGTATTTCTAGGTTTTATCCAATCTTTCACTCTATGCTGATTTTTAGAACCCTCTCTCACCTTCTTAAGCTTCATACTACCTTTTCTGCATTCGCAAATTTGATGTTTTCTTTCAATTTTGGGGTGACATAGTAAGTGCCGTTTGTCACTACTTTGTCATTCATCTACTTGATTTTTTTCATGAAGGTGCAACTATTATTCAATGAGAAATATAGTCTCTTCAAGAAATACTGCTAAGTGGTGCTTTAAAGATCTGTGTAGCATGTGAAGCTCTGTTCAGGTGAGGACCCACACCTCTGAGTGCTGAAATGTGGCAACCCTTTATCTAACTTGAAAGAAAAACTGTCAGATTTTATTTTTTATAGTTTAAGAAAGGTAGAATTGGAATGAAGTTTTTGAGTTGGCTTCTTCAGATCAGTCATTTTACGTGTAACTAGTGGAGATTTTATAGCTCAGATTATATTTGTATATAATTATTAACTACTCTGTAAATTGTAATAAATATATTTGCAATTATTAAAAATACTGCTAATATAACTGGAGATATTTTATAGAAGATATAAAACTGTAAATAGCAAGAGATCAGTCTTCACAACCTATGATTTTGTAATATTTTACAAAACAATGACAAACGAGAAAAGAAATACAGAAAACATATGTCCTCATTGATATTTAAGTTCTTTTGTTCAACAAAAGACAGAAATTAGTGAGTGAGAAAACACAAATCTATGTCATAATAAAAAATATTTTCAAAATGATCTAAATCAATTTCTTAGAAAAATAAAGAACTCAAACAAAAAACTTTAAAATAAATATATGGCCATCAAATTGCCAATAAGTATATGAAAGTATATGAAATTTAGTTTGTGATAAGAGAAATGTTAATCACAACTACAACAAGGGCCAGGATACATGTCTCAGCAGATAAAGGCAGTTGCCACCAACCTTGGCAACTTGAGTTTCATCTTTGGGTTTTTAATGGTAGAAAGGAGAGAACTGACCCCTAGATGTTCATTGATCTCCAGGGATGGGCTATGGCATGTACTCCCCATTCCCCAGTATAAGTGAATAGATAAATATAAATTTACAAAAAGGGTAAGTTACTACTTTACATTCATGTTAAACTGAACAGAAAAAAAGAAGACTTGAAATGGTATGAAGAAGTTGAAATACTCATACATGGCCAGTGGTAATGTACTATTACCTCTTAACAGTTTAATCAACAAATAAAATGTAGAAATATCATATTAACAAGTAATCACTTCTTAAGACACAGAGTCAAAATATTAAAGAATAGATGCTAAAATTTAACTTATAAGTAAATATTCATAGTAGCACTATTTACAATAACCAAATGTAAAAAAAAAAAAAACTGAAATAGGGCTGGAGAGATAGTTCAGAGGTTAAGAGCACTGTCTGTTCTTCCAGAGGTCCTGAGTTCAATTACCAGCAACCACATGGTGGCTCACAACCATCTGTATTGAGATTCGATGTCCTCTTTTGGCCTGCAGGTATGCATGCAGGCAGAAAGCTGTATGATGTATACATAATAAATATTTTTTAAAGCAACTGAAACAGAAAGCTGAGGAGTGGGTAAAAACTTTTCTAGCCATTGAGCAAAGGGATCTAGTGATGTATGGTCCAAAGTGGATGAATCTTGACAACATAATGATAAACTGAAAGCAGCCAGAAACCAAAGGCCACTTATTAAATGGTTTCATGTATATACAATCAAATATAGATGCAAAGAGATTTGGTGGTCATCTGAGCTGTGGGCAGGGTGACATGGGAGTGAATTTTTAAGTCTTACGGTGTTTCTGTTTGGGATTATAAAAATATTGAAATGCATACTGGTGATGTTTGTCTACCAGTGAACCACTCATAAGTTTCTCTGTCTATAGAATTGACTGGTCTTGGAGAACAACACTTAGAGACAACTATGTCTGATATATTGCACAAGGGATAGAACTTGAACACTCCAGAGTGGAGCAAGATGACTTCAACATGTCAAACGCCTGTGATTAAAAAGTCTGAACCATAAGTCTCAATGGGGAAAAGAGGAGCGTGACTGAGGAAGAACAGTACATGATAGGATCAGTTGCCAAGAAGGATATCTGGGAGGGAAAAAAAAGATGAGCTACTGAGGACAAACTCTCTACTTCTATTCTTGCCAAGGACTATACTAGGCAGGAATTTTTCTTACCCTTTTCTGAAAAACTCCTGAATTCTGTGCACTTCTCTCCAAGTAAGGCATAAGTGCCTTAAATCAAACCCTAGGATTTACACACCTGCAGCCAAGAGCTTAGGAATTCAGAAGAATATGGAGGGAAACATTTTTTTTCTTTCCTATATTCATTTTAGCATATCATCCTGTCCTTGACCTACCTCCAGAGCCTTTATAAACCCTTCCAATGTATTTCTTGTGATTTTAATTAACATATATGTAATGGCCGGTACATATGAAGCCCCCTTTCTCTGCTTATATTTTAGTTCCTCCTTTCATGTGGCACTTACAGTGAGCCAGGCCACTGAAGCAGTACAGAATCCAATTTCTTAATCATGTTTGACTTGAGAGCTACCCTGGAAAATTCCAGGATTCTGATGTCTGCTGGACCACGCCATTAGGGTTTTGGCAATGAATTCAGACTCATGGGACTTCCATTTTTTATTGCACATTTTGACATGCGAAGGCAAAGAAGGCAGCAGGAGTGTGAGAATATATCAACAGGAGGTAATGAAGCAGTGAAGCCTGAGAGAAATTAGATGTTGTGGTAATTGAATTTGCAGGCAGAGAAGAATGAAATAATGTGGAAACAAGTTCATGAACTTTATGCTTACTTATATGACTGTAAATTTACCATTATTTTACTCTGTACGATGACCTGAACCTGAAGTGAAAAATCAAGTGAATAATTTTAAAAATAGCCATAAAATGTGCATAGACATCTAGACCTTTGGAGATATTATTATATTAAGCTTTCATGTGAAAATCAACTAGTCTTCACATGCTGCTAGTGAGCTTTTGTTAGCCGAATGAAATACTTGAGGCAAGCTACTTAATGAGGAAAAAGACTTATTTAGCTCATACTTTTGTGGTCTGAAATAGGAAAGCATTGCTGGTTTGGTCTTTGGTCAGGGAAATGGATAACAGCACATTATGGCAGTGGTGTATGAAGGAGCAAGAGCTCATATCTCAAACTCTCTAGGGAGAAATTGGATAGAGGTTGGGTGAGCCTTGGCTCAGGTTCCTGTGTGTGTGTGTGTGTGTGTGTGTGTGTGTGTGTGTGTGTGTGTGTGTGTGTGTGTGCATGTGTGTGCCTGTGTGTATAAGCCAGAAGGAGTCCTCAGGATGCATTTAACTTTGTTTTTGAGATATGATATCTCATTGAACTTGAGATTACCAGTTAAGCTAGGCTGATTGACCAGCTAGACTCAGGGATTGGGCTGCCGCTATTTCCCCAGTGTGCGAGTTACATGCAAATGTCACCACACTACAGTTTTTTTTTTTTTTTTTGTTTGTTTGTTTTTTTTACAGAGGTACTGAAGATCAAACTCTGGTTCTCATGCTTACAGAACTAGTATCTTATCAATTATTAAGGTGTGACAAGAGAGCTATCTGAAACTCTTCCAAGTATAACACCTTCAAAAAAAAAAAACCCTCTAGATGCCACTTCTTTAAAATTCCATTTATTAGTACAAATCTAGGAACAAAGTTCCTAGTACACAATTCCATTGGCAATAACAAAATCCTACATTATAGTAGGTTACCAAGAAGCACCTCACTTATCTTATGTGAATAAAATAATGTAGTGTTTACTTACTTTATTAGAAAATTATTATTTCCTTTGTACAATATTCTTATATGGGGTTCCCTTCATCAAAACTATCATTTCAATAGAGAATCCATACAGGACAACATGGCAGGAGTGCTATGAATCAAGGCATTATGGGTAAGAGAATCCATTGTACATTCACTAGACATGGGAATGCAGTGTTTATTTGAACCCACAGTTTGTGGATAGTTATAGTAAATAGTCTCTGTGAAATCTGCTATTTTAACTTAATTCCTCTAATTTCAAAACATCATTAGAGCCTTATTTGTTTCTTTGTTTATTTCAGTTAGTAACAGAATAATGAGTTTTATTTTGATATATTCATTCAAATATACCATAGTAACTTCCTCACCTTTGTCCATTCACTATTCTCTACCATCCTTCCTCCTGCTCTCTTCTTTCTTCCTCTTCTTCCCCTTCTCCCTCTTCTCCCTCCTCCTCCTCCTCCTCCTCCTCCTCCTCGTCGTCGTCGTCGTCGTCGTCTTCTTCTTCTTCTTCTTCTTCTTCTTCTTCTTCTTCTTCTTCTTCTTCTTCTTCTTCTTCTTCTTCTTCTTCTTCTTCTTCTTCTTCTTCTTCTTCTTCTTCTTCTTCTTCTTCTTCTTCATTTCCTCAAATAGTCCCCAGTTTCCTTTGCATTTTTTTCATGTTGTGTGTGCATGTGCATGTGCACATGTGTGTGTCTAGATTCCACATGGGATACACATTACTTTTTATTGTTCTCATCTTTCCCCATTATGACCTCCTTTCCCCTCATATCCCCCTTTGTGCTTTCATATTAGCATTTTAGAACATTTCATTCATAAAATTTACACTCATACAAAAAGGCTTTATTTTTACTTTGTTTTTTCTAAATTTTCTAAACAGTTAAAAAGTTAGTTTGTGTGGTTTTGGGTAAATGATGCATGAAGATATATTTATTTTAGTATGAAGTAGACAAAATTATTACATAAGTTACATGTAAGTTATAGTGGAACAGGCTTTAGAAAGGTGCATATAGAGTAGTTTCAAGGCTACAGATTACAAATGAGAAAGTGCCCCTATATTAATGTGTCTCTGCCCCATTCACCTCAATTTCCTGCAGGTATTTATACATCTTTAAAGTAACTGTCTTCTTATTGTGAGAACCAAACCTAACCAGAATATTGATATAAGATCGATATCTGTGAATATGTACTGGAAATCAAATTCAGTAACAAATAGAAACAAAGCAGGTAATAAGCAGGAAACAACATGGAAACAGAAGATATTTAGGGCATATTTCTTACCATCTATTGTATGTTTATTTAGATTTTGTCGATATTGATAAGTTCGCTTGGTGTCTTAGCTCTGGGGGGAAAAGTGAAATTCAGAAAGAAATGAACTTTCTACCTGTCTTCTAGAAACAAGAGAACATTTGGGTCATTAAATCTTGCAAATACAACTTAGAATCTTTCTTGGATCAGCTTGACTGTCCGTTATTCTACACTCAAAGATTCCATTGCTGAGATCAATGAACACATTGCCTGCATTTGATCACTTGGCATTTTCTGAGCCAAACCAAAGCCTCAAAGTAAATATTTCCTACATAGATCATTGAGGCCACAAATGAAAATGTAAGGAATAGCAGTAGGAAAAATATTGCTTTAAAGTTCCTTGCAAACCATACTGCATGAATTAGTTACGAAAGAATGCAGCTGGAAAGGGGTGCCTACACAGAGGAGGACAGAGAAAGAGAGCATTTGAACATTTTCACCATTTTCAAGTTGCTACAACTCCAAACCTCCAAGATTGTCACTTATTTTTACATGATAACTGAACTAAGCATCTACTGCTACTTAAACTTGTGAATTTCTCTTCAATAGTTTTCCAGGAACCACAGAGGAGTCAAACTAACATTCAGTCATTCAGAATTTCATTGCAGAGAGAAGAAATTCACAGGAACTTATCAAGTTCTATATGCTGCTGGGGTGAAATACAAGTAGGGATAACAGCTTTAGTAATATAAGTAAGGTTTTTTTAATAAATTGCCCCCAGGTGACAGATAATTGTACAGACCACATTAATGTAGCCACTATACTTTAAAAGCTGTTCCTTTCTCAATTGCTCAATGATTCAGTCTTTGGCTTTGGGAGAATAAGGTCCATTCAGCTAAATTTACACTAATTTCTTCCAAGCACACTCCATAATTGCGCAGAGGAGAAACCAAGACTTTTGGCTCCCCATGTTGTTTCATTTGATAAATGCAGTCATTTTGAAAAAATACATTTTATACCATATGGAATCCACTGTCTAATATGGAGCTAGATGGTGATGCTGTTCAAATAGCACCTTCATCAACTGGTCAGAAAATCATTGTCATCTTTTTTTCCAAATAAAAGCAATTATTATTGGTATTTTTCTAAATGAAGATATTAACTTACAGATTAAATATTAAGTTGCAGATTCAAAGTGAGCCTAAACATTCACCTTTTCAGTGACATTTATGAAGCAACTACTGCGTGGAAAAATATTGTTTTAGACACACATGAAAATAATATGGCACATTAAAATTTTTTTGATAAGCAATGTTGATGATTTGGCCATTGATTTTTCGCTAACATATTTAAGGGACGAGCATTTTCTAAATGTAATATTTATAAGTCAAATACATACAGCCACAAAATCAAGCCAGTATGAACTATCATACATTTGGATATAAAAACCAAGTTATAACAATACAAAAAGTACAATGATATTCTGAAATTGTAGTGAAAAGTATAAATGCAAGTGACATCAAAAATTGTATTATGAAAAGAAAAGTCTACTTTTGAAATTATATATAGTATAAGTGGGCACCAAACTTGTCACAACCACTTTGAGTTCTGTGAATTTCTATGGGGAAGAGGGGGAAGCCAGAAATCCATGTGTAAGGGACACACTGACTTAAGTGACTGTGTATCATTGACAAGTACCCCAGTGCCTCAGACACATGGGAATCAGCAAAGCACTTCCTGAATCAGACTTAAGGCTAAGCCTTCCTCTAGTCTACCTGTGAATGTTGACAAAATGTACAGAAAGCATCAGGTATAGCTTCCTCCTTCCAGGAAGATCATGAGCCTGTTCCCTTTAGACACCTCCTACAGTGAACACATAACCCCTACACCTATGTTGAAGTTTTGAGTTGTTGAGTAGTGGGTATTACCACAAGAGAGTGAGCAAAACCCATCTGATCTCAGCTTTTCAGTACACATGTATGTTCATCTGTCCTTTCCTCATTCCATCCTCGCTCCAGTCAGCTGTCTAAGAAACCATGTAGGATGCGGTGAACTTCAATTCTGATAACTAAAAACTGATGGTCATAAAGATGGTTTCACAATCTTGATTATTTTTCAGTAAATAAAAATGCCAATTAGAATATTTTCAATACTCTAAAAATATGATCATTCTCTTTTCTTAATTTTTAAATGATGAATGGTTTTAGTAAGCTTTTAGTTGATACGAACAAATTAATATCAAACCTACCCTATTCAGTTAGTTAAGGATAGGTAATTAATGATTTTACTGATGTCTTGCTGACAAATCTCTTGGCTAATATCTACCCCCGGGATCATCCTCTGTTAGAATTCTTTATAGTTGGGAGCATGAAAAGACCAATTATCTATTCCTCTTTTGAAGAACATCTGGATTCTTTCAGGCATCTGGCTATTATACATAAGGCTGCTATGAACATAGTGGAACATGTGTCTTTGTTGTATGTTGGAGCATCTTTAGTGCAATGTCCAATTTTCTGAGGAACCTCCAGACTGATTTCCAAAATGGTTGTACCAGTTTGCAATCCCACCAACAATGGAAGAGTGTTCCTCTTTCTCCACATCCTCGCCAGTATCTGCTGTCCCATGAGATTTTTATCTTAGCCATTCTGACTGGTGTGAGTGGGATCTCAGGGTTGTTTAGTAATTCCCTGATGACTATGGATACTGAATAATTCTTTAGGTGCTTCGTGGCCATTTTATATTTGTCAGTAGAGAATTCTGTGTTTAGCTCTGAACCCCATTTTTTTTCTCCATCTTTATTAACTTGGGTATTTCTTATTTACATTTCGATTGTTATTCCCTTTCCCTGTTTCCGGACCAACATTCCCCTAAACCCTCCCTTCCCCCTCCATATGGGTGTTCCCCTCTCCATCCTCCCCCCATTACTGCCCTCCCCCCAACAAACCTGTTCACTGGGGGTTCAGTCTTGGCAGGACCAAGGGCTTCCCCTTCCACTAGTGCTCTTACTAGGGTATTCATTATTACCTATGAGGTTGGAGCCCAGGGTCAGTTCATGTATAGTCTTTGGGTAGTGGCTTAGTCCCTGGAAGCTCTGGTTGCTTGGCATTGTTGTTCATATGGGGTCTCAAGCCCCTTCAAGCTCTTCCAGTCCTTTCTCTGATTCCTTCGATGGGGGTCCCGTTCTCAGTTCAGTGGTTTAATGATGGCATTCGCCTATGTATTTGCTGTATTCTGGCTGTGTCTCTCAGGAGAGATCTACATCCAGTTCCTGTCAGCCTGCACTTTGCTTCATCCATCTTATCTAGTTTGGTGGCTGTATATGTATGGGCCACATGTGGGGCAGGCTCTGAATGGGTATTCCTTCTGCCTCTGTTCTACACTTTGTCTCCCTATTCCCTCCCAATGGTATTCTTGTTCCCCTTTTAAAGAAGGAGTGAAGCATTCTCATTTTGGTCATCCTTCTTGAGTTTCATGTGTTCTGTGCATCTAGGGTAATTCAAGCATTTGGGCTAATATCCACTTATCAATGAGTGAATCCCATGTGTGTTTTTCTGTGATTGGGTTACCTCACTCAGGATGATATTTTCCAGTTCCATCCATTTGCCTATGGATTTCATAAAGTCATCGTTTTTGATAGCTGAGTAGTATTCCATTGTATAGATGTGCCACATTTTCTGTATCCATTCTTCTGTCAAAGGGCATCTGGGTTCTTTTAAGCTTCTGCCTATTATAAATAAGGCTGCTATGAACATGTAGTGGAGCATGTGTCTTTGTTATATGTTGGGGCATCTTTTGGGTACATGCCCAAGAGAGGTTAGCTGGGTCCTCAGGTAGTTCAACGTCAAATTTTCTGAGGAACCTCCAGACTGATTACCAGAATGGTTGTACCAGTCTGCAATCCCACCAACAGTGGCAGAAAGTTCCTCTTTCTCCATATCCTCGCCAGCATCTGCTGTCACCTGAGTTTTTGATCTTAGCCATTTTCACTGCTGTGAGGTGTAATCTCAGGGTTGTTTTTGATTTTCATTTTCCTTATGACTAAAGATGTTAAACATTTCTTGGGCTGGAGAGATGGCTCAGCGGTTAAGAGCATCCGACTTCTCTTCCAGAGGTCCTAAGTTCAATTCCCAGCAACCACATCGTGGCTCACAACCATCTGTAAAGAGATCCGATGCCCTCTTCTGGTGTATATGAAGACAGCTACAGTGTACTTATATATAATAAATGAATAAATCTTTTTTAAAAAAAGATGTTAAACATTTCTTTAGGTGTTTCTCAGCCATTTGGCATTCCTCAGATGTGAATTCTTTGTTTAGCTCTGAACCCCATTTTGTAATAGGGTTATTTGTCTCCCTGCGGTCTAACTTCTTGAGTTCTTTGTATATTTTGGATATAAGGCCTCTATCTGTTGTAGGATTGGTAAAGATCTTTTCCCAATCTGTTGGTTGCAGTTTTGTCCTAAGAACTGTGTCCTTTGCCTTACAGAAGCTTTGAAGTTTTATGAGATCCCATTTGTCAATTCTTGATCTTAGAGCATAAGCCATTGGTGTTTTGTTCAGGAAATTTTCTCCAGTGCCCATGTGTTCGAGCCGAACCCATTTTAATAGGGTTATTTGGTTCTCTTTAGTCTAACTTCTTGAGATATATATACATATATACATATATGAGATATACATATATATATATAATATTAGGTTTTCTGTTATTCCAAAATAATTTGCAAATTGCTGTTTCTAACTCTATGAAATCTGAGTTGAAATTTTGATGGGGATTGCATAGAATTTTTAGATTGCTTTCAACAGGGTGATCATTTTTACAATATTAATCCTGCCAATCCATGAGCATGGGAGATCTTTCCATCTTCTGAGATCTTCTTCAATCTCTTTCTTCAGAGACTTGAAGTTCTTGGCATACAGATCTTTTGCTTGCTTCGTTAGAATCACACCAAGGTATTTTATATCATTTGTGACTATTGTGAGGGGTATCATTTCCCCAATTTTTCTCCACCTGTTTATCCTTTGAGTAGAGGAAGGCTACTGATTTGTTTGAATTAATTTTATATCCAGCAATTTTGTTGAAGTTGTTTATAAGTTTTAGGAGTTCTCTGATGGAATTTTTGGAGTCACCGAAGTATACTATTATATCATCTGCAAATTGTGATATTTTGAATTTTCCTTTCCAATTTGTATCCCTTTGACATCCTTTTGTTGTCTAATTGCTCTGGCTAGGATTCAAGTACTATAGTGAATAGGTAGGGAGAGAGTGGGCAGCCTTGTCTAGTCCCTGATTTTAGTGGGATTGCTTCAACTTTCTCTCCATTTAGTTTAATAATGTTAGTTACTGGTTTGCTATATATTACTTTTACTATGTTTAGGTATGGTCCTTGAGTTGCTGATCTTTTCAAGACTTTTAACATGAAGGGGTGTTCAATTTTGTCAAATGCTTTCTTAGCATCTAATGAGATGCTCATGTGGTTTTTTACTTTCAGTTTGTTTATATAGTGGATTTTGTTGATAGATTTCCATATATCAAACCATCGTTGCATCCCTCAGATGAAGCCTACTTGATCATGTTGAATGGTCCTTTTGATGAGTTCTTGAATTCAGTTTGCAAGAATTTGTTTTGACTATTTTTGTATCAATATTAAAAAATGGTCTAAAGTTCTTTTTGTATGGTCTTTGTGTGGTTTAGGTATAAGTGTAACTGTAGCTTCAAAGAATGAATTGGGGAGTTTTCCTTCTGTTTCTATTTTGTGTAATAGTTTGAAGGGTAATGTTGTTAGGTCTTTGAATGTCTGATAAAATTCTGCACTAAATCCATCTGGTCGTGGGTTTTTTGGTTGGGAGATTTTCAATGGCTGTTTCTATTTCTTTAGAATTTATGGGACTGTTTAGATGGTTTATCTGATCATGATTTAACTTTGGTACTTGGTATCTGTCTAGAAAATTGTCCATTTCATCCAGATTTTCTACTTTTGTTGAGTATAGGCTTCTGTAGTAGGATCTAAAAATTTCTTTAAATTTCCTCAGTTTCTGTTGTTATGTCTCCCTTTTCATTTCTGATTTCGTTAATTTGGATACTTTATGTGTACCCTCTGGTTACTCTGGCTAAGGGTTTATCTATCCTGTTGATTTTCTCAAAGAACTAGCTCCTAATTTTGTTGATTCTTCGTATAGGTCTTTTTGTTTCTACTTGGTTGATTTCAACCCCGAGTTTGATTAATTCCTGCCATCTACTCCTCTTGGGTGCATTTTCTTCTTTTTGTTCTAGAGCTTTTAGGTGTGCTGTCAAGCTGCTAATGTATGCTCTTTCCTGTTTCTTTTTGGAGGCACTCAGAGCTATGAGTTTTTCTCTTAGCACTGCTTCCAATGTGTCCCTTAAGTTTGGGTATGTTGTACCTTAATTTTCATTAAATTCTAAAAGGTCTTTAATTTCTTTATTTCTTCCATGACTGAATTATCATTGAGTAGAGCATTGTTCAGCTTCCAAGTGTATGTGGGCTTTCTGTTGTTTTTGTTGTTATTGAAGACCAACCTTAGTTCATGATGATCTAATAGGATGCATGGGATTATTTCAATCTCCTTGCATCTTTTGAGGCAATTTTTGTGACAGATTATTTGGCCAATTTTGGAGAGAGTACCATGAGGTGCTGAGAAGAAGGTATATTCTTTTGTTTTAGGATGAGATGTTCTATAGATAGCTGTTAAATCCATTTGGTGCATAACTTCTCTTAGTTTCTCTGTGTCTCTGTTTAGTTTCTGTTTCCAGGATCTGTCCACTGATGAGTGGGTTGTTGAAGCCTCCCACTATTATTGTGTGTGATACAATGTATGCTTTGAGCTTTAGTAAAGTTTCTTTAATGAATGTAGGTGCTCTTGAATTTGGAGCATAGCTGTTCCAAATTGAGAGTTCATCTTGGTAGATTGTTTTCCTCTGATGAGTATGAAATGTCCTTTGTTATCTTTTTTGCTAACTTTTGGTTGAAAGTAAATTTTATTTGGTATTAGAATGGCTACTCCAGCTTGTCTGGTGGACCATTTGCTGGATAAATTTTTTCCATCCTTTTATTTTGGGGTAGTATCTGTCTATGTCACTAAGGTGTGTTTCCTGTATTCACCAAAATACTGGGACCTATTTATGTATTCAGTATGTTAGTCTATGTCTTTTTATTGATTTCATTGATGTTAAGAGACATTAAAAAATAGTGTTTGTTGTTTCCTGTTATTTTTGTTATTAGAGGTTGAATTAGGTTTGTGTGGCTATCTTCTTTAGGGTTTGTTGCAAGATTAGTTTTTTGCTTTTCTAGAGTGTAGTTTCCCGTCTTGTGTTGGAGTTTTCCATCTATTATTCTTTGTAGGGCTCAATTTGTGGAAAGATATTGTGAAAATTTGGTTTGTCTTGGAATATCTTGATTTCTCCATCTCTGTTAATTCTGAATTTTGCTGGATATAGTAGCCTGTGTTCTGTTAGTGCTTGTATGACATCTTCCCAGGACCTTCTGGCTTTCATAGTCTCTGGTGAGAAGTCTGGTGTAATTCTTATAGGTCTTCTTTTATCTGTTACTTGATCTTTTTCCTTCTCTGCTTTTAATATTCTTTCTTTGTTTTGTGCGTTTGGTCTTTTGACTATTATGTGATGGGAGGGATTTCTTTTCTGGTCCAATCTATTTGGAGTTCTGTAGGCTTCTTATATGTTCATGGGCACCTCTTTCTTTAGGTTAGGGAAGTTTTCTTTTATAATTTTCTGGACCTTTTAGTTTGGAATCTTCGCTTTCTTCCATACCTCTTATCCTTAGATTTGGTATTTTCATTGTGTCCTGGATTTCCTAGATGTTTTAGGTCAGGGGTTTTTTGCTTTTTGCATTTTAACTATTGTGTCAATGTTTTCTATGGTGTGTTCTGCCTCTGAGATTCTCTCTTCAATCTCTTGTATTCTGTTAGTGATGCTTGCATTTATAAATTCTGATCTCTTTTTCTAGGTTTTTTTTATCTCCAGGTTGTATTTTTTGATTTCTTTATTATTTCTATTCCCATTTTTTGATCCTGGATGGTTTTGTTCAATTCCTTCAGCGTTTGGTTGTGTTTTCCTGTACTCTTTAAGGAATTTTTGTGTTTCCTTTTTATGGGCTTCTACTTGTTTACCTGTATTCTCCTGTATTTCTTTAAGGGAATCACTTCTGTCCTTCTTAAAGTCCTCTATCATCATCATGAGATGGGATCTTAAATCCAAATCTTGTTCTTCTGGTGTTTTGGGTATCCACAATTTTGCTTTTACTGGTTTTCATGATGCCAAGTAACCTTTTTTTTTTTCTTTTTTTTTTTTTTTTTTTTTTTTTACACATTTATTCATATATATGTAACAATAATATTCTGGGGGAGAAAAGGCAAATGGATTTGAGAGGGAGGTGGGGGACATAAGAAAGGCTGAGGGAGGAAAGGTGAGGAGAAGTTCGAATTTATATTTAAAATTAAAATTAAAACAAATGAAAATGATCGTCTAGGCATAAGTGATTAAACTTTTTGCAAATGTATTTAATCTAATTAGTTTCACTTTTGGTGGAAACTACACAAAAATAATTTGATTTTGAGTAGCGGGATGTTTTAGTTAGGCTTTTACTGCTGTGAACAGACACCATGACCAAAGCAAGTCTTGTAAAGGGACAACATTTAATTGGGGCTGGCCAATAGGTTCAAAGGTCCATTATCATCAAGGTGGAGCATGTAAGAAAGTATCCAGGCAGAAGAAAGCTGAGAGTTCTACATCTTCATCTGAAGGCTGCTAGAATACTGACTACAAGCAGTAACAGATGAGGGTCTTAAAGCCCCCACAGTGACACACCCACCCAACAGGGCCATAATTCTCAAAGAAAAGCTAATCCCTTTGGCCAATCATATACAAACCATTACACAGTATATAGGAAGAACATTTCTTCAACAGTTTTCATATGAGAATGACTTATTTGAGTCTGCCCCAAGTGTAACCTTGGTTTCTGTTGCTTATGTTTTTTGTTTGTTTGTTTGTTTGTTTGTTTGCCTCTTGAGTTCTGGTCATCTCTGGTGTTGGTTGGTCATGCTGTCTCTTGTGGGTCTGTGAGCCTATGATCTTAGGAGTAAGAGCACTCCTGGAAGACCAGCTCTCTTTGGGTGGGATTTGGGTAAGGAGGGATGTGGGACAGTTTTAGTTCTGGGCACAGATGGAGACTGGAAGGTTCCTGTCCCAGGCTGTTCTACACTTCCTGTACCATGTGCTGCTGTGTTCCTTTTTGGACGATTTTGGAGAGGATGTAGTGATCTTACTTATGGACTTAAAAGTGACAGCACTCCTGTGCGACTGGCTCTCTCTAGGCAGGACTTGGTTATGGAGGGCTGTCTTATCTCCAGGGTGCAGATGGAGACAGGAAGCCACAATCACTCTTAAAGCAAGGTTTTGAAGTTTAGCTGTTCTGTCACCTATGTATAATACACTGAGATATCCTTGTATATGTTCTATTTTTGCAATTTTAATGTGACTTATCAAGAAATGGAAAGGACTATATCAATTTGGCTTTACTGACTATTGATTTTTCATTCCATAATTTATTATAGATAACTATTGCTACAAATATTTTTCTTTACAATACTGGAAGAACGCAAGACCTTAAAATTTATATAAAAAAGAATAATCCGATCATACTGATTTATTGTAATATCCATTTACAGAAGTACTTGTAGAAAATTTAAAAGAACAGAGTAAAATACACTAAAATGTAAGCCATTTTCTTTCTACAATAGCTGTCAGTGTTTTTCCAGTTCTGACCACAAGGGGACGCAAGGAGACCAAATACAAGAACATTTATAAAAGGGCTTTGATTAAAAAATTTTTACAGTTGTTTTTAAACTGTTTGAAAGGTGATTTATTTTGCCACTGGTGTGTATTTATTTTATAAAACACAGTTTCACTGAACATTACAGTTGGCTAAATATTAAGTCATTCCGTATTCTTTCCTGAACTTGGATCTAAGAAAATAGATTAGTTGTTTCGTGAAACAGCTTAGTCCTCTTTGTTGGGTGAGGAAAAAGCTAATAAGAACATGCCTGTATCACTGTACTGGGCAGATATTTAAAGGTGGATAGGCATCCCTTTTGTTAAACATGGTGTCTTAAGGAGACTAAGGAAGTCATTTTCCTTGTCAGAGCCTGCATATTTTCAGAGCGCAATATTAGTAATTCATGAAATTTCTTTTTAAATATTTTTAATAATTAACTTAAGTTTAGAATGTATAATAATACATAATCCATTGCTTACCATATCTCCCTCTCTCAGACACACAAACACATAAACACACCCCCCTCACACACACACAGTGAGAGAGAGAGAGAGAGAGAGAGAGAGAGAGAGAGAGAGAGAGAGAGAGAGAGACTCTACAGAATAAGGCAAAATCAGCATGTTTTAATAGAACCATCAATAATTTAATGACATATATACAAAAACAAAACATTTTTCATATATTCCTGGAACATTACCTTTAGGTCTGTAAACTATTTGCTACAGCTTCAGAACGAGAGAATATTAATAGAAAAGAGGGGGAGGGACAACCAAGCAAAACAGAACTTCAAAATGGAAAAATGTTTCAACAACTTTAAAAAGCAGATATTTCCCAAGTGAAATATGTTCCATTTGAAATATTATACAAGCCAAAATTCAAGCAAATGGTTTTCAACTTTAGGTAAAAGAAGTTGGAAACAAATTTGAATGTTTATTTTACCCTTCAGCCAGCCTACTATGGAAGTTGACAGTGATTCTTTTTGTAAGGTTTGTAGGAAGCAAGAGCCACTGATTTGGAGAAGTCTATACATATATACACATACATACATACATATGATTTTAAAAATAGTATTACAAATTCTTATCTTTTACAGGAAAGATACTGGATAAAAATATGAACTGGAACACTGATAATACACTAAATTATTTTACAGAAGTTAAAATCAGATTCATCATAATATATACAGTAAGGATTGCCAGAGCAAAGAGCTACTTTGCAAAACTCTATTTTATAAAATGCAACTATGATCTATGTTCTTTTAAAGTGTTCTGCTGAATTTTATCGCATCTAGTTTAACCCGTTTGGAAATATTAAGTCCTTTATGTTAAAAGCTGCCTCTTTATTGAGTTTGTTCATTTGCTTATTTAGCAAATATTTATAGAGTGTGAACTATATGTAAGCAACTTTGTTTTAGGAAAGAAATACAGCATGAGCTCCTAATGGGGGAGGTTTTTACTAGCTGAAGGAGAACAAATTACAGAACAGCCAAGATTAAGTTGTCACAGACACGAGACATATTATGGTATATCATACGGATAGTAAATGCATTGAGATTTCAGAAATGAGATGGAGTGGGGAAAGTAAGCACACAAAATGAGGACCAAGGAGGCAGGAAATGCCTGGCTTTTTCAATTAAGCAGATAGTCCTGAACTAATTAATAAAAAATTACACATTTACATGTTGATTTAAAGAGAAAGAATACACTGGTCTAACTGAAGTAAATAGATTGTATTCAGGAATGATGATAAATAAAATTAGAACAAATGAGAGGTAGATGGTTATAAACACTAAATGATATGCTTTATCTAGTATGAAACTGTTCAGAGTAGTAGAGAGAATTAATGGGAGGAGGGAATGGTGATAAAAGGATATGGAGAAGACTAAGCCACCAACCAGAGAGCATACAAGGGCTGGTCTGAGGCCCCCAGCACTTACGTAGCAGAGGGCTGCCTGTCCTGCCTCTGTTGGAGAGGTTTCACCTAATCCTGTAGGGACTTGATGTCCCAGGGAATGGGGATGTCTGGGGGAGGCACCCTCTCAGCGTTGAGGGGGAGGAGGGATGGAGGAAGTGCTCTGTGAGGGGGAACCAGGAGGAGGAAACATTTGGGAAGTAAATTAATAATTAATTAAAAGAAGAGAATGTGTTCCATGTCTAATATGCACCTGTATAAAATGTCTTTCTATAACACAGCACCATGTACAATGTATGTAGTAAATTTTGAAAGAAGTAAATAAATGAGGTGAGGAACTAGTTCAATGAATAAGGTAAAAAGCAGAGGGGCACAAGTCTGAGTCCCCAGTACCTCCATAAATTCTGGGCATTCATCCATAATGTCAATACTGTGAGAGGCTAAGGCAAGGAGAGGTGATAGGATTTGCTCACCTTTAGTTCTCTCCATGTTCAATGAGGAGACCTTGTTCCAAGAGAGGCAAGCCAAAGGATGAGGGCAAAATAGTTGACATCCTTTTCCTGGTTCCATATTCACATGCACAAACAAATAAATATCTCTACCTGCAAATCCGCATGTACATGAATTACCCTACCCTTAAAAAACCAATAATTAGATAAATGTTGGGGACAACATTTAAAGAATTTGATTCAGGTAACTGAAAAAAATTACAAGTTCTTTTTTTTCCCTCCAGTTTATGCAGTTCAGGCAGCCAAGGAATTTTGTTTTCTGTTTGTTTGCTTGCTTTATTACATATTTTAGGTACTTATGGTTCAAATGTTATTCCCTTTCCCATCCTCTCTCATCCCCCTTCTCCCTGCTTCTATGAAGGTGCTCTCCTTCCCCCACCCACTCCCTCCTTCCTCTCTGCCCTGGTATTCCCCTACACTGGGACATGGAGCCTTCACAGGACTACGGGCCTCCTCTCCCATTGATGCCAGATAGGACCATCCTCTGTTACATATGTAGCTGGAGCCATTGGTCCCTGCATGTGTACTCTTTGGTTGGTGGTAGTCCCCGGGAGCTCTGGGGGGTCTGGTTGGTTTATATTGTGTTTTTCCTATGGGGTTGCAATCTCCTTCAGCGCCTTCAGTCCTCTCTCCAACTCCTCTGTTGGGGTCCCCATGTTCAGTCCAAGGTTGGCTGTGAGCCTCCAACTCTGTATTTGTCAGGCTCTGGCAGAGCCTCTCAGGAGACAGCTATAACAGGCTCCTATCAGCATGCACTTCTTGGCATCAGCAATAGTGTCTGGGTTTAGTGTTTGTATATGAGATGGATCCCGAAGTAGGGCAGTCTCTGGATGGCCTTTCCTTCAGTCTCTGTTCTACACTTTGTCCCTGTATTTCCTTTAGACAGGAGCCCTTCTGGGTTAAGAAATTGGAGTCCCATCTTCCAACCCCAACCAGGGGTGGGGGCTTGCCTAACTTCTGGATATGGTCTCTACAGGTTCTCCCTCCCCTTTGTTGGGCATTTCAGTTAATTTCATCCCTGTTGGATCCTGGGAGCCTCTTGTTTTCCTCGCATCTGGGACTTGCTGGTGGCTACCCCAGCTCCCCATCCTGTATTGTTATGGCTAATTTAAGAATCTCATGAACCTGGCATTGTTTTAATAGCTGAGTAGTATTCTCCAATGTGTAAATGTAACCACATTTTCTGTATCCATTCCTCGTAGTAGAAGGGCATCTGGTTCTTCCCAGCTTCTGGTTATTATAATAAGGCCAAGTGCGAACATAGTGGAGCATGTGTCTTGTTGTTGGGGCATCTTTGCACAATTCCAGAAGTGGTAATCCGTCTTCATGTGAAGTCTATGTCCAAAGTCACTGTATTTACCAAGAGAACAGGAAGGGAAAACTAAAGATTATTACTATAACCTATAGACAAGAAGATACAGAGCTAGACATTGATGTTCTAGATCAGATCTTAAATTTTCTCCCAAAGGCCCATGCCTTGGATACACAGTCATCAGGTACGTGACATTGCGTTGCTGTGGAAACTTTAAAAGGTAAGAGCCAGTTTGAGATCTTTATTTCATTGAGAATATGCACTTGATGTGGCATTTTGAGACTTTTTTTTATTTCACTTTATGGCCCTGTGATGAGTAATCTTGTTATGTCATATGTTCCTTCCATAAGAGGTGACTTGTAATAGCCCTAAAAATAGATGGAGCAACTGATCATGTACTAATACCTCTTAAACTTCCAGCCAATAGTCAATCTCTTATTTCTACAAATTAATTATGCCATGTATTTGTCATGGTCATAGAAACCTTGTTTACATAGAAAGACATGAAAATAATATCTTTATGGTTAAATGTTTCTTTTTGTTGGTAGATTAGGAGAATTTTAGAGCACTACTCCAGCAAAACCATTCAATTCAAAATGAGACTATAGAATAGCTTACAAAATAAATAGGCTAGAAGATCATTTGAATGGCTTCAATATTTGGATTGGCCTATTGACATACTAGAGAAACTAAATCATTTGCATAATAAACACTTCTGTTTTCAAATTCAGAATGAAAAATGATTTGCAAATAACTGGTGCAGTGGAAGTAACTTTCTAGGTACTTCCAGGTTTGAAAATATTTTGAAACTATGAGGTATTGAATTCAGTTCTTCTGTAATACTATTCCCTCCAATAAATATGCGATTTTATTCATAACATTACCATATTTTAAAATAATTAAAGAAAAACAAACACGCTATCAAACCATAACTATCGCACTGCAGTGTTTAACGTTCACATTAACCATTATTAACCTCAGTAACCATTATTGAGGATCTAGAACTAAACCCTCGCACTGGCAGATATTTAAAATGAAATTTGCCTACTAACGCTCAGTCACAATTGTTTTTGGTTGCCTCAAATTACTATATCTGTAATGCAGAATTGGTTCTGAGATTAATTTCAAACCAAATTATTGAGGGAACTGGCTCAGTCTCATCAGATCACTCCCTGGGAGCTCAGGCAAACCTGTGGAAGTGGATGTGGATAGAGTGGAAGACGCAGACGAAATGGAAGATGACACCATGAGAACAAGGCCCTCTGATTCAACTGAGAAAAGTTCATATAAATTACAGAGATAGAAGCAGGAATCACAGGGCCTACACAGGTCGGGGCCAGATTCTCCACTTATATATTGTAGCTTTTAGTTTAGTATTTTTATGGGGATCCTGAGTGTGACAGTAAGTGGGTCTCTGTTTCATTTTCCTGCTCTTGGGGCTCTTTTCCTCTTATCTGGATTGCCATGTCCAAATTACTTAGATGGCTTTTGTTTTATCTTATATTTGGTTTTATCATTTTTGATTGTGACACCTAAGAAGCCTTTTCTTTTCTAATGACAAAGAGAAAGTGGATCTGGATGGTAGAATAGGTAGGGAGAAACTGGGAGGACTAGAGAGAGGAAAAATTATAATTAGGATATATTGTATGAGAAAATAATTTATTTTCAATAAAAGGAAAAAGTAAAATAAAAGTAAATGCATGAAAAAAACCAAAGAAAATAGATGAGTTGAGACAGAAAAAGAAGCCCCTGACACAATCTAAAGTTCAAACATGTATAATATTGTATAATACTGTGACCTCTCATGAATTATGGAATTATATTTGAGTATGGATTGAATTTTAACAAGAATATGTTCTTCTAGAGTATTATGTGTTACTAAAATTACTACTGACAAGTTTGGGAGTTTAATATCATTATATAAAGTCTAACTAGTTCTCATAATATAAGTTTAACAAATTTTCATTGACATTTTCATAATCATTGCATATTCATGGACTAATCAATATTTGAAAAAAAATAATTGTCACATTTCATTTCTTTGTTAGACTGTGAAAGGCTGGATCTAGAAAACCCTCCAAAGGCCAATATGTTCTTCCTGAAAACGTTTCTCCTTCTGCTCTATGATCTTAATATTATCTAATATGCAAAGAATGCAAGCAATATCTTCTATTTTGAAAGCTTGTATATTTCAGTCCTTTTCCATCTAAGGTCTTCAAAAATGTGTAGATTATATTCTCAAGAATATAACTATAACTAATTTAATTTAAACAAATTGCTAAAAGCATATAAAAGAAAATGCTAACAGTCCTGACTATTCTCAACACCCTGGTCTTTTCTAACTCCTATATTCCCATAATATATAGCCTGCAGTAGTTCTGAAAAAAAAAGAAATGTTTTACAACAGAATTTCAAATACATTGTCCTCTCCCTTGTAAACAGAAGACAAATGTCTAGCACTTGTCAGGAGAGCTGTCTAGAAGTAAGGTGACCCTAATTACTTTTCATTTTTTTAAAAACTCTGATCAGACATGAATGATTCTAGTTTTATAAAACATGTCATGCCCTGGAAACTTTGAGAATGAATGTCAATAATTGACTGTAAGAAGATAATTAATGCCAAAAGAACACAATATCTCTTTATACCTTTAGAGGTATTTGAATGCTTAGTCACTGTGGAATGGCACTGTTTGAGAAGGATTGTAAGGAATAGGAGGTGTGGCCTTGTTGAAATGGATGTGGAATTGTTGGAGAAAGTGTGTTCCTGAAGGTAATAGGTTTTGAGGTTTCAAAAAAGTCTAGAGAGAGAGAGAGAGAGAGAGAGAGAGAGAGAGAGAGAGAGAGAGAGAGAGAGATGCGTGGGAATTGGGTTATAGAACTCTCAGCTACTTCTTCAGCACCATGCACCATGTCTTCCTACATGCTCCCTGCTATAGCAATAATGGAATAAACCTCTGAAAGTGTGAGCAAGCCCCATTTGAATGCTGTCATTTAATAAGAGTTGGCATGAGTATAGTCTCTCTTTACAGCAGTAGACAGTACCTAAAACACATGAAATGTAAGTGTTGCAATCAATGTATTCACTATTATTAGAAGAGGTACTTGATTGGTTAAGTACACAGTTTTCTGCAAAAAGCAAAGTATGCAAATCTTTGTTTCTTGTCTGAGCACTTAACGTGAGCTTAAGTGCAATGGCTATTGATTGAGCATTTATCTTTTAGTGGGAGAGGCTTTCCCAAGTAGATTGAGCTTCTAGAAAGAGCATCTCTGACTGACTATAGGAGAAACACTTTTTTTCACAATGTGAAAAGCATTCTATATTATATTGTTTTATAATAATAATCTCAGCTGAGCAATGGCAGCACACACCTTTAATCCTAGAAATTGGGAGGCAGAGGCAGGTGGATTTCTGCGAATTCAAGGTCAGTATGGTCAAAAGAGTGAGTTCCAGGACAGTCAAAGGGCTATGAAGAGAAACCCTGTCTCAAAAAACCCACAAAGAATAATTATCCCTCAGATACATTTTAAAAATAATTTCTTATCAGACTCAATTTCCAAAAGTGTAAAATATGATAGTGAAACAAAATACCTTTAATTTATAGCATTCTGTGGTTTCTGGTAAGACATATCCAAATGAGAGTGTTGATAAGAAAAATGTGATACCTTTCTCCTGGAAATGTTGAGTCTTTTTTTTTTTTTCAGGTAAATAGGATCCTCTCTTCCCCTGGAAATTCACTATATATATACTAGTCTTGCTACCATTTATATTTTTATTCTGTAAGTAAATTAAGAACATTTTTAAGGTATGTATTAAGCTTCTTAAACAAGTAAACTCTCTTTAGTTATACTCTTTATGCATTTCACATACAAAGCATTTTATAAAGTACTAAAGGGAGCACATTAACAATAAAACAGCCCTATCACCACCACCACCACCACCACCACCAATAATAATAATAATAATAATAATAATAATAATAATAATAATAACAGCAACAACAACAACAATAACAATAAAAATGTAGACAGATACAGAACTGCATTTTCATACTAAATTTCACATTTTCCATTGCAAATGCACAGTGGCATGTGCAAACAAGCTGGGAAGGTCTTTTCCCCTTAATCCTCCTGAAAATATGCTCGCATACTTGTTCAGAGTTATGCATCCTAATTGATTCCATTTCTAATCAAACTGACTCCCAAGGCTAAGTGTCACCATACCCTAGCAGAAATAACAGCTATGAAGGGGAAATCTGAATGTGAATATCTTTTGTAACAAGCATTACAATCTAAGCAGCCTTTTCATTACTCCGAATAATAAAAATTTCTTTAAACATGAAAAAGAGAACTTTCTTCAGCATTATTTACCCAGGGGTGTAACTTGTGACTGATATAGTGCAGGCAGTGCTTACATTTCAAGGAAGCCCATAAAATTGTTGTCCTACACTGTACAGAGAGAGTGAAACACCTTTGAGCACTCAGTCTCAGATGCGATGTCTTCATGAAAAAGCTCCCACCAATGCTCAGGGATCGATGCTGAAGAGGGGACAGAAAGATCCTAAGAGCCAGAAGTCATGGATGACTCCAAGGAAACGGTGTACTTCTAACACAATAGGATTCATGCGCAGACAAACTCATATAGACTGCGGCAGCATGCACAGGGGCCTATGTGAATTCAAGCCCGGAGTTCTCAGGACTGAGAGTAAACAGTACTTCTAACCAAGAAGGTTTCCCTAGCAGATACCTACTTATAAAAGGGAATTAGTTTTCTCCAATGGAATCTCATTGGGTATCTTAACCTTATTTCAGGGTGGGCCTCATGCCCAGGTATAGTTAGCACAAAATGAACTCAATAATATTTTCGAGGACTTTTGTTTTGATTTATTTTCTTTTTCTTTTCTTTTGCTTTCTTTCTTTTCTTTCTTTCTTTCTTTTTCTTTATTGGTCTTTTGCTTGTTTTGGTTTCTAGGTTTTTTGAGGGGAGGGGTGGACATTTTTTGCTTATGTGTTTCTTGGTTTTACTGTTTTTGTTTCTTGTTTATTTGTTGAAAGATATAGATTGAAAGAACAGAAATCTGTATGGGTAGCAAGGTGAAGAGAATCTGGGAGTATTGGAGCAGGAGGAAAACATGACAAAAAGTACATTGTATTAAAATTATTTTTTCAGTAAGAAATTCAATAAAATACTCTAGAATTCAAAAAGAAGACTGAATGGGTTTGAGTAAATTAGTGCATACCAAAACGAGCTAAGAAGATATTCTAAATAGTTCTTTTTAATTTAAATTTTTAATAATTTTGAGAATTTCAACTTTATTTTTATTGGGCTTCAGACAAAATATACATAAAAGAAAGTGTTATCTCTGGGGGGAGGGCAATAGTGGGGGGAGGATGGGGGGGAACACCCATAGAGAAGGGAAGGATGTTGGCCAAAAACCAGGAAGGAGAATAACAATCGAAATGTAAATAAGAAATACTCAAGTTAATAAAGATGGGGGGAAAAAGAGAAGAGTGAGGTAAGGGGTAATGATCAAATAAATAGGACCAAATACATTATATAAAGTTCTCAATAATAAAAAGTATTATGTTAAAAAACAAGAAAAGAAAAGGAAGTGCTGTCTCCTCTTGGTATAGTGATAAACAAGAAAATCCAGAGAGTCCCAAATAAGAAAGAAAAAAATAATAAATGACATGTAAAATTGCTTCCCTTCATGCAATATTTGCCGAATTGGCTCAACACTCCCTGAATGTGTTTACTGACAAGACCTAAATATCATGAAGCATTAAAGGTCTCTAGGATACTTCTCTCCATATAATGCCTCCATTAGCATGTATTTTAACTCAAGCTTTACTAAGAGCAAAACGTTAAGGAACTAAGACTTCTGACTTTATGAACAGCAGTTAAATGATGTGGGAAAACATTAAAACTCAGGGATAAGAGTTAATTTTGGAGGTACTTGTGTATCTCAACAATCACTCCACTAGTCAGAAAATACTCCAGTTCACCATGGGAAAGTAGAGGTCAAAGGCATTCATTTGTCAACCCCACTGAACCACAGTTTTCTACTCTGGCATATAGATATTCAGGCTTGACTCAGTCTTGGTTGTTAAAGACTGTACTATGCATTGCAGAATGAGAGCATCCTCTCTGCTCTCCAACACTGGATGCTAGTAACCCCAATCCTTCCAGCGGTTCACGGCCAATGGTTTCTCCACATGCTGTCAAAGATTCCCTAAACAAGCCCTGATTTTGAACAGGTGCTTTTAACTTATAGTAAGTTGGCTCCAAATTTTAAATTTTGAATCACCCATCATATATTTTGAAGAGTGTCCTTAGAATTAATTCATTTTCATCATTCTAAAAAAAGTAATGTGAAAATAAGGAAGGAATTAAAAATTATAAAAATATTGACACTGTATGTTTAAATACTACCTTAAACTCATTTTTGGACTAACATCTTTCCTCTGTGTCCAGCCTGTTGATTTTTCCTTCTTATTCTATCTTATACGATTATCTATTTAAATTTTAACCATTCAATCACTGATTCAGTCATTTCTTCAGTCAGCCAGCCAGTCATCGTCTTGTTCTAGTCAGCTATCCATCCTAAATATTCTGTTGGATCCTGTACTCTAACCCCTGCCAGATCCATTCTGTTGTGAGTTATGAAGTCCAAGTGTCATTCAGGAGCTGCCAACAGCAACCACAAAAACAAAACCCCAAGTTGGTTCTAGCCAATTTACTCACCTCATTCCATACAAAAGAGAGAGCTCCATTATCTGTAGGTTGATAATGTACTGGAAACTTTCCCTCAGACTTCTAAATTCAATTACAGAGATCAGTAATTGCTGGCAATCCCAGTGTGCTTCTCCTCCCTCCAACTACTGAAAAATTTTTAAATATTTTTCAACTTAAATAAATAGCTCGTCTAAACAAATTAAAATCATTTGTCTTCATTGCACTACTAAAGGAGGAAGGAAAGGGAAACATTCAGTTTGAGAAAACAATGGTCAGAATCTGTAATCATCTAATGAAGAAATACATGAAAGTTTGCTGAGGAAGTGCTATACAACTCTCAAAATGTAATCTCAAAAAGATGAAGAGATGCATAATGTACAGACTATGTCAATAATTAGAAACGTTGTACTGTAATTAACATTTGGCAATTTAATCTATCTTTAAATTGTTCCTTTTGAGAAAAGTTGTACTGTAATTAACATTTGACAATTTAATCTATCTTTAAAATGTTCCTTTTGAGGTTAGAGATATATAGAGGAATAATTGGGTAGTAATCAAGTTAAAACAATTTGGACCAAATCAAACTTAACATTAATGTTAAATCTGGCACTTTTGAAATTATTGGCCCTAAGCACAATTAGTAAATGATTGTTATTGATACTCATCTTGTTAGGTGTGCTAAATACATCACACTTTAGTATGTATGTTCTTTCATGGTTTCTATAAATCTATCATGAAGGCAGTATATGAAATCCCATCAAAACCTATTAATTCAAAGACTCTCTAGAATATGTTTGTTGTAAGACCTTGCATTATTCTGTTATAAGTACATCATTGTACCAAAAAACCTGAAAAGCAACTTAAGAAAGGACCCATTTATTTTGTCTCATGGTTTTGAGGGTTCAGTCCATGCTCATTTGGCTCTGTATTTCTAGACCCAAAGTGAAGCTATGCAGTCTGTTCACTTCATGGTGGTCAGGAACAAGAGATATAAGAAAGGGCCAGGGCAAGATCTAATCCCCCAAGACATTCCCCCAGTGACTACTTCCTTTATCCAGGATTTTCTTCCTAAAGTTTTCACCAATATCTAAAATAATACCATGAACTAGGGACAAGGTTTCAATGCATGAGCCTGCACATCACAGCTAAACCATAACAACATCTAAACATAGACTAGATGTTTCTTGTTCTCCACCATTATCAACTTCATCTACATATATAGACAATGCCCATCTCTCCCATGTGCACTTGTCTGATTGACCTTCTATGTGTTAAAGTTTTACAAAGAAAAGAAGCTCACAAAATCAGTTGCTTTGCACCTTATTTCTTTGCACAATTTCATTACAAGAGCCTTGTCATTTAGTTATAGTGCATGACAAGACTTTAACTTGTAATACACCTTTAATTTTAGTGAGAATTCTAGAGAGGTAATAGAGTTGAACATTTCTATGTTAATATTGATCATATATTTGGAAAGATTTGAGAATTTTTAGGAACATAATATTCAAAGAATTCATAGTTCATAATTCATAATAAATTAAAAGCATGTTAAAATTTTGCATCTAATAATTTGATTATGATGACTAAGAATGTGTAAGCTATAATGAGAGTGATGGGCAAATATATTCCATTTGTTACCAAAAATGAAGATTTTAATTTTTGAATAATTATCTGATAGTGTTCATGGGTTCCAGATAGTTAATTTATTTTTCTGTGGATGATTGTTACTTTAAAAGCATGTTTGTTGAGGTTTATTAATAATTTTATAATTTATAGACATTTTCTTATAATTCATATTCAAAGAAAATTTTAGCTAAAATAATTTCTATCTAAGGCAAGTGGTAAAGGCAGACATGGAGACAAACGAAATTGGCTACAAGTAGAAAACTCTGGCTTCTTGAACTATATGAAGGGTGAAAAGGAACAAAATATAAAAACCTAATTGTTTGGTTTATCTGGGCCCTGTCGTTAAACAGTGCATGAAAACTGTGAGTATATTACCTTATATATAAATGTCAATTTAGCATAAAATTGTAACAGTAAAATAATGCAATTTCTATTAAAGACCATTAACATATAGTTTATTTCACACCAGAGAGGGAAGTAAAAGTAAAGTAAAATCCAGTTTGACATGATAGTGTTGTTTTATATAATTTATCTATCTAGAGTAATTATTAGGCATAATTGCACAAGTATTATTTTTGTACTTCCTGTTCCATTGTGTCCTGACCCAGAAGTGTGACAATTCCTCAGTATAGTATACACGAAGCTACAACCTCTCAATGATATTTCAATTCATTTACTTAATGCTTAATCATAATATATATGAAATTATTATTGCTTTGTAGAATTAGTGTATTCAGTGATCCAATCTTATCTATAAAATAGAATAGACATAAACGTGTCACACTACCATTTGTTTGAAATATACATCTCAGCGCATTAGTCAAATACAGTACTCTTTTTTGTAATTAAATGTAACATCTTTGATAAGTGGATGTGGAAGTTAGTCACATTTCACAGCTCTTTCTCAGATACTTGCTTTCCTTTGACTTTACACTTTGGCATTTGCTTTTGTTCTGTTATCTACCACTATCTCTGTATAGAAAACTACAAAACCAGACGACAGATTTAAGATACATTTCAAGTATACCTACTGCATACCAAATTAGCATCAAGTTTTCTCAAGTTTCCAGGCGCCTAAGCCAGGCAAGCATGTAAGTCATTTCCTCTTAAGATCTTCATTGAATGTTCTTACCTACTTCCTGTACACAACCCACAATGAAAAAAAAAAATAGAAACATACATATGCATCATTATGTCACAAAACATACCCTGTTTTGAAATTTATACAATACCTATTTACAATTCAACAGATTATTTTGAAAAGTAACATGAATTTCTATGAGTTTACAAATTCCAGTTTTTGACCAGTCACATGTATTTGTTAATTAACTTACAACACCAACAAACACATTAAATGTACATGAGGAGTAAAACCATTAAAATATACAAATTTTATCAACCACCTAAAAATGCCAACTTAGGGATCAGTATGAAAATTAGATTATGTAAACTTTACAGTGACTCTCATCTGTGATGCATTTCTCCTAGAAAAGGACCCATTTAACAATGAAACAATTTCTTCTATCTCCCCATTCTCTCCTTTAAAACATCCTTTTTTATCATATTAGCATAAAATCTGGCTCAGTATTATGCAATTGTTTGGAATTTTTGGGAGGAGTTTATTGTTGCTTCTTTAAAGTAAAGCCCATGACATAGGCTTGTACTATTAACTTTCTTTAAAGCAAATGGAGAAGAATAATATTAACAAATCATCTAATGTAATACCAACTTTAATTCTCTCTCTCTCTTTGTGTGTGTGTGTGTGTATGTGTGTGTATGTGTGTGTGTGTGTGTGTGTGCGCGCGCATGTGCTCACACATGTGAATGTGGAAAACAAAGGACAGCTTCAGTTATTAGTATTCAGATGATGTCCATCTTTTTGCTTGTGAGAGGATCTCTCATGGATTTGGATTTTGCTGTCTAGTCCAATCTTGACAGCCCTGGAACTCCCAAATTAAGAAGCATGTATGTATATATGGTTTTACATACATACATACATACATACATACATACATACATACATACATACATCTGTAAAGTCCAAACTCATATCTTCATATTTGAGAAGTAAATGCACTACCTATTGTGCCTCATTCCTAGAACTCCTGCCCAATTTTTAACTTTCAACAGTTGGGAAACAAAAGAAATAAACCTGGAAAGTCACTAATGATTTTTAGAGTTGAGTGACAGACAAGTTCATGAAGTCTCATGCTCCTCATAAAAAGTCTCATTGGTTTCACAAAGGTAGATATGTCCTATCTGAATAAGGTAGATATGTCCTATCTGAGTAAGTTGACTATAGCCAGCAGAGGGGGAAAAAAGGTCAGTTAATTCTTGGTTCTTGTCCTTTCCATTTTGTGATTCAATTGCTTCTCTTGGAATCAAATCAAGGAATAATATTTGTATTCCAATGTTCCTGTGGCTAAGTCTACCCAAAGGAATGTAGAGAACTGAAGACTCTCTAGATAATTGGAAACAGTCTTGTTACTGTAAGAACATATAACCCTTTTCATCATTATCGGGCTAATATTTGCCCTTATCACATGAAATTGCAAATAAGTGACTTGAGTACTCACTGTCTGGTTGATGCTCCCATGAATAATGAATATTTTGCTATAATTTTATCCACATCATCTCTATAGCAACAGATGGTTGGATATAGCTCCTTTTTCAATTTTTGCTTATTAATTTTAAATCCTTAAAATTAATTTTAACATTATTTCATATTAAAATAAAAAGTATAGAAATATCCTTGATTTTTTTGTATACAATATATCTAGACTCATGACAGACAGACTGAATGTGCTTTATACGTCCAAATATAGTCCTTCTCCATAATTACTCTTGGATACAGTATTATATTTTTGGAGTACACATTCTTCTGGGACTGCCCACAGTGCCTGAGTAAAACATTTCTGATGCGATTTTTATCTGTAGGTCAAATGCTCAAACATAGTACCGATTACTCTAAATACAAAACAGTTATTCAGGGTTATGATGAGTGAATAAGAAGGATGGTCAAACTTGCTGATCACGGTCAAAGGCAAATGCTATTATAAACAAATGAACTCATTGTCTTACATGAGTCTGAGTATAAGCTCAAGGCTAAGTAGCCAGAAAATTTATGACATCACTATGAGTAGATGTGAAAGGAGGGACTATATGAACAGACACACACACACACACACACACACACACACACACACACACACACACTTATACACTTCATGATTTTCTGAAACAAATCTAAAAATCTACTTCCTGTCTACCAGTGTGAATGATGGTGTGGCTGAAAGAAATAATGCTGATCTGTAGTTGTTTTCATACCAAGAACAGAAATGAATGATTTTTTTTATTCATTTCTATTGCATCTGCTTTGCCTTGAGAGTCATATAATATGCTAGACAATATTTTGGCTAAAAACTAGCACTGCATGCATTTTAAATAAGTTTTACACTTCATTTACATACAATAACATTTAGCTCTTAATGGACTATAACTTGATGACTTTTAGTCTATTCAAGAGGTTATGCAACCATTACCATGTCCTAATCCCAGAACACTTTCATCTTCCTCAAAGGAAACCCCACATTACACAGCAGCCAACGCCATCATTCCTTCACTTCTGCTTTTGACAGTCACTATTCTACTTTTTAATTCTATTTGCCTTACTCTTTATATTTATATTACTCGTGGTGTTATCATATATAAGATGTGACCAATTCTTACCTATAACACAGTTTTAACTCATATTGAAGCCTGTGAAAATATTCCATTCTTCTTTTGGTGGCTAAATAGTCTTTGGTACGTATGCTCAAATACAATGTACCACATTTTGTTTATTTATTCATCTGGTGATGGAAATGTGAGTTTGTTCTAATCTTTCACTATGTTAATGAATAAAACTGCTATGACTATTTGTGTGAGAGCTTTTATCTTTCGGCAACATTTTGATAATGTATTGTTGAAAATAAGAAGTTTAAATATATGGTTATTTATCACTTACAAAGATCAATATGTAGGGATACATTTATGTAAAGCAATGTTGCTTCTATGCAAGGCAAACAAGTGCTAAGCCACCTACCAAAAGTTTCATGGGGAGGTTTTAAAACATGGAGCACTAAAACTATGGCTCCCTAACGAAATTTTGCTCATTTGCAACATCCGACCACCAATCCCAAACACTACATATATTTATCCTATTGATATTTTCCCTTATCTCAACAGTGGATACCATCAGTGTTGTGACCCTCTGAAATGTGCCCTATTGAACCCATTCAATCTTGAAACTTTGAAGAATCCAAGTGCTTTGAGAGAGAGTCTCATAAGCTCCTTTCCATGGAGTGATAAGATGATCAAGGCACAGGATGACTTCATAGAGAAAGCAACATATTTTATGAATTAGGATGACATTTAAATGGTAAACATTTTTAAATTGCATTTGATGCTTTGACATAGAAATGGCCCCAAACTACAGTCACAAAGAGGCAATCTAGGTTCACTGTTGATGTATTCGGTCTGTGGTAACTGTATTAACATGGGAAGATAAAGGGCTACATTTTATTGATTTGGTCAAATGATCATGATTTTGGAACCAAAGTTATTGCTCTCTTCATTACAGTCACATTGTGTCCTATATAGTTTAGTTTAGTGATTGTAAATGATTCTTATGAGCTTTTCTATCAATATGCCAATGTTAGACTATCTTTTTATGATAAATGATCCCTTTCTTGGATTATAAATATTTTCTGGAAAATTACCAGCTCTTTGAGGGAGTTTCAAACAATAAGTCGCCACAGGGAACAGGAGTAGATGTTAAAGAATTTACTGTTAATTCAAATACTAACAATAGTCACGTGGAAGAAAGTTCTTTGTTTGAGAGAAACACGACAGCAGAAGGGGAAAGGTCATTGAGCCTAGTAAAATAGAAACTTTCTCTGAGTGCAGTCAAATCAGACAAGACAAAAATGTGCAGTTTGTCTGATTTGTTATGGCTCATCAACACAGTCACGGCACACAGCAGGGACCAGGAAATCCAGTCCCCACCTCACATGCTCTACAGAAAATAGCAAGTGATTCCGTTGGGCCAGCTCTGTGTGCAGCAGCTGCTAGAGCCTTTCTTTTGAGAAAGAATGAAAAGGATACCCTGGCAGCCTTGAGGTCCCAAATGTGGGGCTTAGCTGTATAGGAGATCAGCATAACGAATTATTTTCAGGACATAGGGAGTGAGTGGAAAATGATTTTTAAAAAGGAATAGCACTTGTGGAAGTGTTAAAAAGTGAACTTGTTCTCACTTTACAATTTTACCACAGATTTTTCATTCCTTTATTTATTTTGAAACATTTAATTAGAAAGTACACAGGTTGAGGGAATAAGGTGCACAGACAGGAACAAATGTTTTTCCAATAAAGACTATAGGCCTTGTGGAGCAAAGAGTCATGAAACCTTTTTGAAGGGAAGGTTACATGTGAAAGAGTTGTAGAAGCCTGAGAAGGGAAGTTGGAGTCCCAAAAAGTGAAATTTAATTTTAAATCAAAAGAGTTCTATTTAGTTTCAAGAAGCAATGGAAAGATGTTTTTCACATCTTTTTCTTATTCTTTGAAGCAAGTTGCATTTCCAGTGATTAAGATGATAGCCAAAGAGGACAAGAGCAAGCAGAGAGAATCCTCCAGGTTTTTTTTTAAAGTAACCCAAGGGTGAGCTGATAGAAGGCTGCAGTGACTGCGGAAAATGGAAAGGAACAGATGCGAACAATATTGTGTGAGAAGACTTGGCAGAGCCCGGTGGTGACTGATTAGACATGGGGGTGAGGAAAAGGGACGACATTGTTGGATTTTTTTTCTTTTAATATTCCTTCTTTCAATTCCACACAAATGCTGAACTTTGTTGGCTCCTATTTTCAGTTCAGATGATTTTACATTGCATTTTTTACCCTATTTTTCCACTTCTGAAGAATTTCATAAGGTCTTCTGAGATCCTTAGAAACCCACTAGAGTGCTAATCAAAATAGTATTATTTCTAGCTTTTTAGTGCCCATCAAGTGTAAGGTGAACTCTGGCACATGTAGCAATTACAAAAAGTTTATTATCACAAAAGAGAAAAAAAAGTAAGTTCTATCATAAAAGCATAGATTCATAGGCGTATGTCCTAATTTTCTAGTAAATAAAGCTAATATCAAAAGAGGACTCTGACTAAAGGGTTCGTTGCTTGGATACTAAAGGGTTCGTTGCTTGGATTTTTTCAATATAGTTTATTTGGTAAAACTCATTTATTTGCAGCATTTCCCCCCAGTTTTCTCTTCCACTTGTACTGGGGTGACAATATGCAATGTGACTTGAGGGTGACAGTTTCCTCAGCAAACAGCATGGAACCTAGCCAAGGGGTGTCTTTCATGATGAATGAGGTCCTGGTTTCTACTAGAAACATTATCACATAATATATCAGTTTTATGTCAAATGTTCTGAAGCTTTTTTTTATAGTCTTTCCACTCAATGTGCTGGGGCCTCTTGTCTGGAGACCTTTTAAAAATATGACCAGAGGGCATTTAAAGAGAGTGCAATGATGATTTATAAAACTTCTTTTCTGGATCATGCATGGAAATTGAAATATGTAAACCAAATTGTTTATTCATGTGTAAATTGCTGTTGCAAATCAATCTGTAGCCACGCAGACAATGAGTGAACATACAAGGAACAACTGTGAGTTAATAGCCCTAACTTATGTGCTCAATTAGTGCCACATATTAACAAAGCTTCACAACATGCCCTCAGGCCAATGTGGACATGTCCCAGCCTGCTTTCTCACGAACACCATACTGTCAGGACGTTCCAACCAAGACTGAAAGACAGCAGGTTCTGTGAGGATGGAGGGCGAATGGAGGGCAGCCAGAGAAAGGAAAGAATGGGAAAAGCCCAGATTGTTTGCTAGTGATAGCTGTAGACAGGATAATATTAGGTGGCCGCTCCATAATAATGGCTCTGTGCTTACTGTGACCCAGGATAAATTATCCTAGTGTGACATTGGATCAGCCTGAAGGCCAGGCTACAGATTCCAATGGCTATCCCAAGCACCTGTTCATATTCTGTGTCCAGCCAACCTCTCGGCAACTTTTTATTTAATTTAATTAATTATTTTTTTAAAAAATTTTCATATGTGTACTCTTAGGGATATCAGTCATGTGGAACCCAATGCTGCTAAATTAAAAACCCTTTAATATAGACTACACAGCCCACTATTCATGGACTCTGGGGGAATAAACAACAAAATTAAAATTAAAATCAACAGTTCGGTATCAAAAGATTGGGAACTAAAAATATCTAATTTTTTTTAATAAAATACATTATAAAACAGTGACAGTCATTATTTTTCTTGGATTATCTGTAAAAAGCATTTGTGAAGGAAGAGCCTAAGTTTAACTATCTGTAACAGCTGAAGCATGGACAGATGCTAAACTGAAGTGCTCAGGCATGAGTGAAAGAGCCCTGTGCTGAGATTGAGGAAAAAAAAAAAAGACTTCCAGGCTCCTTTGCTTACTTACTGATTGGGAAACTCAAGCTAGATATCCCTTTCCTGAACAGCCAGAAAGGGACTAAACCAACCTTGAAGGTTCCTGCCAACTCTGTGATTTTGATCCCATGAGGTCCCATTCTTCTTAAGTTTGTTTTCAGAAGAGAAAATCCTTCAAACATAGCTATTTTAGTAGTGCTTTTCCTGAGAAGGCACAAGTATATTAATAACAACAATCTCATCTTTATAATTTCAGAAACTTCATTTTGGGCATTGGGAACCAATAGAACTCATGATTTAGATTTTTTTTTTTTACTAAAAGCTCTTCCCTTTAATTTCCAAATAATACACCCAATTGATAGAAATTACATAATTATATTGTTAGATAATTAGTCAATCAGCAAGGAATAGGAAGATGGCAGAGATACAGAACCATCCTCACATTTTGTTTTTCTTCTTTGAAATGTGCTGGAGATGGACCTTGCTGACTCTGTGCAAGTGCTGTACGACCGATCTGTAATCTGAACACATCGTGTTTTCTAATAGAAAGTACATGCTAGAAGGTGAACACTTGTTGGGGATTTAGCTCAGTGGTAGAGTGCTTGCCTAGCAAATACAAGGCCCTGGGTTCCCCCCCAGCTCCGGAAAAAAAAAAAAAAAAAGAAAGTGAACACTTCTTATTGCTAAGCAAGCATCATTTTACAAGGGAAAAAGGGCAAACAATGTTCATCAGACTTAGCTCTGTTGTCATAGAAGAAAGGCCAGTGAATAAATAATGGGGACCTGACAGCCTCAGCTTTCAAAATCCTGTCTATGTGCTTCCAAACCTAAGTCACATCATGGGCAGGGAGGACATGGAGAATGCTACAGTTCTGATGGAGATCTGTTCATCATAACTTCCAAAACTACATAAAATTCAAATAGACCACAAGTGGTGAGGCCTCAAGTCCTGTTTGGGCCCTCTGTGATTTTAATGGGGATTCTGTGCTCAAGAAACGTGTCCTGTATAATCACTGTGCAGGCTAAGCATGGCAGGAAAACATAGGAGGGTACTAGATGGTTTTCTTTTTTTTCTTATGCTTGTTTAGAATGAAAACAAGGAAAAAGACAAATTAATTTCATCATATCTTAAAGGGAAATTGTTTTCTTCATCCCCAAACCCCAAAGACACACTTCTTATTTTGTCATGAACTTTAGCAAATATTCAGTATGTACGACATTATGTGTCGATGGTGGTCTACTGGTAAACATATGAAAAGAGAAAAAAAAAACACGACCTTTCTGAAAAAAAATAGTATTTTTCTCTAAATTAGTCACAAAGCAAAGGGGTTAATTTTACTTCTGTATTTTGCAGAGGCTTCAAGTTCAAAAGGAAAACAACAGCATTGCAGTTCAACATCTATCTCAAAATGCACATCCATGCCATCGCAAATTAGTTGAGCAAACAGAAAATAATGGAAATATGATAGGCTACCTCGTCCTTCTTTTTCTCTCATTTTTGGGGAAGAGAGGATCTCCAGAGTCGGCCAGCCTGGCCTCCAATTTACTATGCAGCTGAGGGGTGACTTTGAACGTTTTGATACTCTTGCCCTCACTTCCCAAGAGCTCTGAATATAGAAACATGCTACCATGCCCAATTTCACATGGCACAGGGTATCAAATCCCATGATATATGCGTACTAGCTAAGCACTTGCCAACTGAGATACCTCCTCTGACTGAAGGTACCATGTTCTCTAATACAAAATGATACACCATGATAGCAGTCTGTCACTGACGTTATAACGCCAGCTCCTGCTCTCACTAGTTGAATACGTTTTCTTTCATAAAGAGCTAATGTATAAACCAATGACATCCATACTGAAAGGATGTGGTTACCGACAAACTCCCTTGAAATCCAGGTTTTCATCCTATGGATAGTAGAATTTGCATCCCTTATTTAAAAAAAAACAACAACAAATTATCAACTTGTAAAAAGATCTAATTTTAATACTCACATAGGGAAAGGTGGGAAAGTTTCATCTTCAATGCCACCCTTTTGGACTGGAAATACTTTTATGCTAGCTAGGTTCCTGGATGATCTTAGAGAAATTGTTTGGAGTCCTTGTGGCCTTCAGTTCTCACCCTATCCCTTGTCACTCATCCTCTTTTCTCTATTTTTATTAGGCAAAAGACAGGGCTCTCCAGTAACCTGATCAATGTAAGTCACTAGAAAGAACAAAGTTTTCTTTCTTGGGCTATAATATTGAACACAAATAAAGATTGTAATCAATGTTATGGGTTTAAAGTTTGCCACTTCCAGCAGCAATTTCAGTAACTTCGAAATCTAAAGCCCAAAGGGCTGTGATTAGTAAAATATAATATCCTCTCTACTTGCCAGGAAAAAAATAACTACAGTAAAACAGTAAAGAGTTCATGTTGCTACAGCCTTCTATTAAACAACCTAAGAAAACAGCACTAGAGAAAGGCGATGCTACAGAATATAAGGCACAGATTGGTCAGAACTATACTGCTGGGAACTGAGAGCAAAAGACGTCTAGCCTGCAACTTGTCAGCTCTAAATTTGAAAACTTGTCTGAACATTTTTTCTCAGGCCAAATCCAACTGTGTTTCCTCATTCCTCCATGTGAGCCCACGTTCATAGGCGTTCTGGTAAGCAAAGAAGTGGGAAAGGCCTATAAATGGAAGAGCCAAAGCTAGTTTCTCACAATTAAAGCAGTCACTGTCACTACAGGAAGAGTGTCTGTAAACAAACTGCAGGGTCCAAAACAGGACAGTAAGAGAATCCTGCTTTAAATGTCCCAGAGCTGTGGGGATTTGCTGATAACGAGAAGGCTCCATGGGATTTCATTGGGGATAATGTTTACACAAGTTTCTGATCCTTTTTTTCCTTCTTTCTTCCTCGTCTTCCTGCCTCGTCCTTTCTCTCCTCTCTTTTTTTCTTGATTCAGTTTCCTTTCTCTTTTTTTTGGTGTAAGCACTTCTGGTTTCCATTTACTTTTTTCTTTCTAGTACAGGAAACCATTTTTTCCCATAAAATATGATTTTCCGTCAGAATCCAAGGTGACTTAATAAACCTCATCAATATTAGTAATTCTATTCCTTCTCTTGATGATTGAGTTGCAAATGGAAATATATTTTCCTTTGATTAATAAGAAAATAGAGATGTTCTGAAGACCCCTGAACTGTGTTTATAACCAGTACTATAGACTATACAAAGATCAATATGGAAGTAAGGGGCACTGGCTTATGTGACTAACTTTGTTTTTTTATAATTCCAGCAAGGCTGACATTGTTACTTTTTATGAAAACCAAAGAACAATAATTTTATCACTGGATTATATGTACTTATGCTGTTATGCAAATAAAATATCCTCATGCTCATATGTGAGGTTTCTCTTGGGAACCTTTCTCATGGTCTAGTTTAGAAAGTTTTATGGTCTTCATATTGGTTTACATGAAATCCCTTGGTGAGATAGAGGCCTCATATGGCAAGCTCTAGAGGTCATATTTTCAAACTGCTACTAAGGGTATGTGATACGGGTGGTGAAAGGAAAAGGACACCTGTTATACTCTGAGCCAGAATGATGTCTTGGATGGAATACTGAATGTGAAGTTCAGAGATCTCTGCTCCAATCCTCACTTTGCCACATCCTAATTGTACAACTGTGCACAAGTCTGAACTTCTGGGAAACTAAAATATGTTATATACCAAAAGAAGCTGATGAAGACTATCCAAATGGATACAGATTTTTACAGAATTAAATTTAATGAGTGTTCCCAGACACATGCCATTCTATAAAGAAATGGAGTGTGGCTATTGTAAATGATTTTAGTATGCATATTATCTACTTCGTATTTCTGTATTTTCTATATAGCTCAGAATTATGCATATATACATGAAGTTCAGTGAAATAAAGAATAAGACAATATGGGCAATATAATTCACTTTAAATTTACATTTATTTTCACTGTTTCTTTACAGAGAAACAATTATCAATAGCAAATTAAATTCAATCGATAAATGCATTGTGTCTGTCGTAATAGGCAATGATCTAAAAGCTATAACAATTCAAAGGTGAGTTAGATATAAACTGATAGAGGTAAAAGAGATATATATGAAAACACTATAGCACAAAACAATACCTAAAAATCACATCATCATTCAAACCTAGACCATTTTTTCTTGACAAAAGTTAATTTTATTATTTATATATTTTATTGGCTATTTTATTTGTTTACATTTCAAATGTCCTCTTCCTGGTTTCCCCTCTGTAAGCCCTCTATCCCATACCCCTTCTTCTGCCTCTGTGCTCCCCACACCCACTCACCCTCTCCCAACACCATAGGAAAGACAAAAGTGAATTTCAGAATCACTGTAATTCCATTGGAAGGATAGTGAAAGGCAAGCCCAAATTACAAACTCCAAAGATGATACCTTCACAAAGTGAGAACAAAAATTAAGGTGATTCTAAGATCTGTGTCAATATTTTTCTAGTCTAATCTGATTTATGTGATAGGAAGAACTTGTTATCATGTTATATACTATTTATATACAAAAGAAAAAAAGTGAAATGAATATGCTTTGGAAGTTTTTTGCTTAAAACTAGTTTGGATGTTCATGGTGGCATTGTGACATAGTAAAACCAGACTAATGAGAATATGCTCACTAAAACACACACACACACACACACACACACACACACACACACACTCACATACACGCATGTGAGCGAATGTGTTTATGCACATAGAATGATAGGAAGACAAAGAGATAAAGACAGAAGCAGTCAGGGGAACAAAGGACAGAAACAGTGAAAATAAATTCTGGGCTTTGTTGATTCAAGGAATACTGTCGAATGTATTCCAAAGGTCAATGTATCTTTAGGGCTCAGTATCCAATCTGTTACACTGTTGGGCAGTATGGGAATCACGATGAGGTGAGGTGAATTGAGTTTATTGGCTCATGTCCTTGGAGGGATTGTTAGAATGATATCTCTGTCTGTCCATTCCCCACTATCTCCCTCTCTGAATCAGTTTCCTCAGCAATAGCAGTCCCCTTTCAGCTACAAATAAGGCACACAACAATAGGGCCATGTGAGTATAGACTGAAATCTGAAATCATAAGGCAAAACAAACCTGTTTCTTTCTAATTGGTTATTATAATCTTAAAATATCAGCATACATCATAACATTTGCTGACTTGTTTTCAGTCATCATCATATTCCCTCACAATGTCATATCACAGTTAAAATTTTTTTATAATTATCTCCTGAATGAGCTCATAATATGGGACATTTCTACACAGACATGAATTTTTCTTACCTATGGATGCTTCAATGACAATTCTTAGGGTGTTTTGATTTATTCTCAATGTCTTCCATAAAAAACAAATAATATACTAATATGACTATATTAAATGTTTAAAATAAAAAAATAATTCCTAATCTAATGTTATCTCAGAATGACCTATCTATCCCTTAGCTATCTTGAAAAGTTTACAGGAGTTTGACAAGTAGGCATTTCATTAACTAAGTGAGTAGAAGGTATTTTTAAATGTTAAAGGTCAAGGGATGGTATAACAGTGGGAATGGAAAAGGCCGTATTTAGAATGAATGCTGACAGTTGTATAGTTATATAATAAAAATGGTTAGCTCCATTTCTAAGATGCCAATTCTAATTTGCCACTTGTTTTGTGTTAACTTCCAAATAAACATAATTCAAATATTCCTTCTTTCCCAAGCTATGTGAATATTTTTTTTCTATTAGAATTCTTAATATGGTTGATGGTTTACAACTTTATGCTTCAAAACCAAAGTGAAAGTTCTGAAAGAAAATCTTCACTAACTTGAAAGTCAAGACATCATTGATGTCTAGGTGAAAATAGCTTGAGAATATGTCGCACACTGCAGTGTTCTTTTATGTAAAAACTCCCATTTGCACTTGCACAAAAATATGGCACCTACATTGATGTGTAAACAACTGTTCATGATCCTTGAATTTAAATCACAGAAATCTCAAGCAGGGTATTTATAAGCATGGTCTGACTTGATATGTTCAGCTTGACAAGAACTGCAGCACGTACTGTGCACTTGAACAACAGTACTCTTGTTAAGAATGCTCTTTTGGCTTCCTTATCAAAACAGGATTTCATTTTGGAATTTTGAAGATATTAGTACATAGACGTATTGAGCTAATAATTTCAGTTAAAAATTTAGTTTTAAAAGGTGAAGATGAAAACTGCGTTTGAAGAGGAATCAAAGGAAATCACTTGATTTCAAACAATTTGGAACTTTGAGTCCCTTAAAACTAAATTATAAGGTAAGAACATAATATGTTGCGCTCACAGCAAAACTAAACATGAAGGCCAAAGTAACATTTGGAGCATATGTCTAATATGCAACTGCTTATGCTTGCTTTGAGTGGGATCAAAATTCTGAGTCACAAGGGCCTCTCAGTGTCTCTTGGTGAGGTATTATGGAGCAACAGAAACAACTGGACATTCTCAAAAGCATTCCTGGAATAAGACTTAAGCTTCTCAATTGCATTACTCAAGACTAGAATTTCTGTAAGTTTGATCAGATAAAGCACACAGATATGGATTCAAGACTATATTTTTAAAATCCCCAAGATAATTTGCAATGAGTCTGCCAATTCTTACAATTTAGCAGAAAGGGCACTTTGAAAGAGTAAACATTTTTGACTTGGTTTCACTACTACAAATTGAGAAAAATAAAAAGTGATTTTCAGGAATTATGTAGGGATTAACTTCAAGGGTATGACCAGCTTTGAAGAGATGATTGAAACTATTAATTATGGAAATGTGTATTCCCTACCCACCCCCTATTTTTAAAGCAATGTCTTAGTATTCCAGGCTGGCCTGGACTTGCTATGTAGTCGTTGACTTGAATTTAGATACCCACCCCCCTGAATTCTGGGACTAAAGAAGCTTGAACCTCCAGCCTGGCATATCTTCCTTTTATCAGAGCTCCCTAGTTTTAAGGGAAAACTGTAAATGGAATGGAGAATTAAGAATCTATTTATGAAAGCAAGTTGCCTATGCTACCTTGAGTGAAGGGCCCTAGCTCTGTTCTTAGGCTTTAACTACATGTGCAAGGAACTTGTGGATCTAAAAAAAAAATAGCATGGCTCCTTCAAAGCTAAACTAAGCTCCTGGAGTTGTACCCAGAAATAGATGGCTTGTGAGCTATGCCTTTTGCTGCTCCTCTGCTGACATAAGCAACTGCAGAATGTAGAAGCAATGTGCTTGAAGAGGGGTAGCCTATGGTCAGTCATGGAGAGGCCAGGAAAGTTTTCAAAGGCTCCAAATGAATTAGCACTGAATAAATCCAAGCAGGAATCTATTTTTACAATATGAGCAGGCAACTTGCCCTTTGCTGAACTAGTAAGTGAGTTATTTTTCCTGCTTTCAACCAGGTCCCTTCTTGACTTTCTTCACCTGATTTTATAATTTCTTTTAGTGGGCTCAAAGCATTGTGATTATTAGTATAAGATATGGAATCCGACCACCTGAATTAGGAGTTGACTTTGAACAAGTTAAGTTACCTATCTGTCAAAAAATGTGTTTTCTTAACAATGGAATGGAAGTTGATGTGACCCACAAGTTTAGTAGGCTCACATGTTGGCAGTCGGGTCCTCAGATACTATCATTGAAAGGTGATTGGATCATGAGGGCTAATCAAAGAGTTTATGCACTGATGGACTCATAAATTGATGGCCTTATTGAGAGATAATGGACACTTTAAGAGGTAGGCCTTAATTGGATGAAGTAGGCACTTTATCTTGTCACAGGCCCTTCTCTGGTTCTGCTTTGCAAACACCAAGAGATGAGCAGCTCAGTTATACCACACCAGTACAGTAACTTTCTACCTCAAACACAAGAAAACCAGCCTACCATGGATTGTAACCTTCGAAACTATGAACCCAAATCAACCTTTCCTCCACAAAATAGTAAAGAACAGGTAAAAACATTAAAAACTTTGCAGAGAACCCACTCAATTTTAGTGGGTTCAATTAATGTTTTCTATTATTGTCAGGGGTGGCATCGCTGTGCGAATATTATATCATTCAAATGCAAAAGCAAAATTATTTTTCTTATTTATTTTGTCCTTAATATGACTTGTTCTGGTAGTGGGTATTTGAAATTTCTCCTGAATCTGTTTCAAAGGTCGTGCCTTACTTTTGGTATGTCAGACTTCAACATGATTTACTGTCTCTTACCTGGGAATGCCTCCTATTTAGTTTCACAACTCATATCCTGTTAAATTAATTTTCCTAGTCTTCTAGATATAAAACCATTACAGTTAAGCTAAGAATTAGTGCAGTCACAAAACCATTATCTGAGGGTGGGATTACTCCACTAATTTGTTATGTCTTCCTAAATAGTTAATAGAGTTAGTATGTCTTTGTATGCCTCAAACACTGAAGGACCTGCAGTGTATATGTTATAGCAATCTGTGCAGTTAGAATATACTTTACAAAGGAAAAATCGTGGTTATTTTGCTCATTCTCATATTACCATCACAATTCACAGTACAGGGCATGTACTACATCCTCAGCTAACAATGTATAAAAGAATAAATGTGATAATGAGTGGAATTATATCACAGATGCCTCTAATGACTTCAGTGTAGTAGATTGGATGTGTAGTAACTTCAGAAGATGATTCAAAGAGAGTTGATATTGTTACTTAACATCCAATTGTATGTCATGTTCCATTCAGCCAAGTCATGTTAATTTAGTCATCATTTGGTATGTGCGAACAGGGAACTCATTTATAAACATGAATGGTGTGCATTCAGACATGATTAACAATGTGAGCTAGATACAGCATGGCAGCCAGATCCCGTCCAGTGTCCAAAGACAAGAAAGTTGAGACAGTGGTGCTAAGAAACAAGAAGTTGCTTCTGTGAAAGAGACAATTCAACAAAAGCATAGTCAATATGAAACATTTTTCGTAGCTTAAAACGTGTTTATTGGTGTTTCAACTAAGTGAGCAAGTTGTAAGCATATATTCTGAAATTTTAAAGAAATGTAGGAACCACTTCTTGAAATGGACAAATGGTTAACATAGGAGGTTATTGCTAAATTATTATTTCAAAACTTGCACAATTCCTTACCCAATATACATACCTATATACATTTGTGCTTATGCATACAGAGAGAGAGGGTGGAGAGAGAAAGACAGAGACTGAGATATATAAATGGTGTGGGGGGAAGTAAGAGGGACATCTGACAAAATGACACTATGTCTGTATTACATATTGCCAACAGCAGGAAAGATTCCTTGGGAGGTATGACTGGCATTTTGAAAATGGAGTATGGTACTAATAATTAAAAGATGGTGGCTGCCAAACTAGATAAGATGGATGAAGCAAAGAAGTGCAGGCCGACAGGAACCGGATGTAGATCTCTCCTGAGAGACACAGCCAGAATACAGCAAATACATAGACGAATGCCAGCAGCAAACCACTGAACTGAGAACGGGACCCCCGTTGTAGGAATCAGAGAAAGGACTGAAAGAGCTTGAAGGGACTCGAGACCCCATATGTACAACAATGCCAAGCAACCAGAGCTTCCAGGGACTAAGCCACTACCCAAAGACTATACATGGACTGACCCTGGGCTCCAACCTCATAGGTAGCAATGAAAAACCTAGTAAGAGCACCAGTGGAAGGGGAAGCCATTGGTCCTGCCAAGACTGAACCCCCAGTGAACGTGATTGTTGGGGGGAGGGCGGTAATGGGGGGAGGATGGGGAGGGGAACACCCATAGAGAAGGGAAGGGAGAGGGGTTAGGGGGATGTTGGTCCAGAAATCAGGAAGGGGAATAACAATTGAAATGTAAATAAGAAATACACAATTCTATAAATATGGAGAAAAAATAAAATAAAAATCAATACAACTGAAAAAAAATAAAAAAGATGGTGGCTGAACCATTCAAAAGAGGGGTTTGCAGAGGGAAGACTGGGAAGGGGGATAACATTTGAAATGTAAATAAATTAAATAACAAATACAAAATAATTTTTAAAAAAGTGGTTATACATAAATACAAGTGACTATGCTTAGAAGTTTAACTTTGTCCAGGAAGACCCATATCTAGACACTGAGGTTGTTTAAGAGTTATAGAAGTGGAAAGAATTTTAAGAAGTCAAAAATAAACAGGCTCTATAAGCTTGAAATATGTATACGCTACAGATTCAAATGGAGTCCTAGGGTAACCAAACATGTCATTTTCTCTTACTTTTCTTAATAATACAACATGGACGCCTTCCTCCCAGCAGTACAATACAGAGAAGGAAAAATAGTGCCTGAGGAGATCAGGTAGTTTAGCTAATGCTACATACCAAGCAAGTGAGCAAATGCTCTCTTTGGTAGTTATCAGAGCTTGAGTCTCTTCTTTGAACAAATGGAAAGAAAAATTCCTCTTCCTCCTGCCTTACCACGTTTCAGGACAGATAATAAGAAAATAACATATTGTCATCTGATCCAACAGCTTGCATTTAGTAGTTAAGTGTGTGGAAATAGGTATGCATTCCGTGATGCAGGTGGTGTGGGTCACTGTCGTACAGATTCTCAGGAGTTATAAAGGTGATTCCCAACAGAGGGCAACTGGAAAGAGAAACATAGAAAGACAAACATACTGGAAAAACTGAGATTTCCTATGCTAAACTAAGGATTGCCTGACAAATGTTGAATTATAATAGTCAGACTTAAGTAAAAAGTGAAAGAGCAAAAGATGCCAGTGTTTCTAAGTAAACTCTAACATCCTGCTTATAAGGTCCTGACCCTCTACGAGGCACAGACTCCTCACTGTTCCTCGCCGTCCACCTTCCCATCTGTGACCTATCAGAGAATATGAACTCTTTCTTTGCAAAGCCCCCACAGTCAAGACAGGAGAGGGCTTTAGAGGCAAAACAATCTCCATGGGAAAAACTCCAAGTTAGAATTTCTTGGACAGAAGGGAAGCAATTCAGCATATTCAAGTCTGTTCAGTTAAGTTGATGAGTAGGTGGGGAATTCTCTAGTAAAACGGTGTTTTGTTTTGTTTTGTTGGGGCTTTGTTTTGTATTGCTCCCTTCATACAACAGACCTCTATTCTGTTTTATGTAGCACGACTATTTATAAACTCTCTACCACCGACTCTAAATCACCAACCACCACAGCTTGAATTTCATTAGTTAGACTCTCTATGTCACCAGTTTAGGAGAGAGGACTGAAAAAACAATTTAACTCTACTAGATGAATGTCCATGTAAATGTTCACAATGCTTTGTAAGCCAGTCCCTCAGAGGTTATTTTTTTCTATGAACTATACCAGCATGTGGTTAAATTGTGTATGCCCTACCTCCCTAAACACATAGGTGCACACACCCCTGCTTTTTCCCTGCTGGTTACACAGCTGCTGGCTGAAGAGAAACAGGCTCTGGGCTGAGAACTTACTCTGGCTATCCCGTCCAGGGAGAATGAAAAGATCTGGGTTATTTCACTGATTCATTAGGAAGGAGCTTTCCACCCTCCCTTCTCTGGATCTCATCATGTACTGTCTGCAAAATGAGGAGTTAGGGAGACAAAAGCTCCATCTTCCTCATCTAACATTGCTTTAAGTTGGAAAATTAAAATTATAAAAGACAACAAAAAACATGACAGAAAAACAGTGGTGAGTGATTGAAGCAAGCAACTACAAACTAACTTCTAGGTGTTCTTTAAACGGAAGATATTCTAAAGGTGTATAATAGAGAACTGTGCTCTCTGGCCTGGGTGGGTTGCAGAACTCAGAAACCTTGGGTTGGCTCCAAGTTACAGTCCTGGGCCCCGCAGGGGGCCAGGCCAAGTTTGGGAAAACAGAGTCAAAGTCAGGGGCTATTGTGGTCCAGACAGAAGCAGACACGACAGTCAGGTTTCCTTCCTGCCTTGCTCTTATCTGAGGGTGCAGAAGGCAGTAGGAGCATGCCTGGGGTGCAGGTGAGGCATGCCTACCCAAAACCGGCCATCAGCTCCAGTTCCCCTCTCTTCCCAACTAGCAACTTCCCACCCCCACTCGCTTCCACTGCAGAGCTCAGGCCCCCTCCCGCTCCTCCCTCAGCACCTCCCTGGCCCCGCCCACGCTCTCCCACCCAGCCTGGGACTGCGTCATAAGTAAGCCCAGACCTGAGCTCGCTGCAGCCTGTGGAAGACTGGGAGAGACTGTAAGTGCTGCTCAAGCAAGCGCGATCCTCTCCTCTTCCAACCTGCAGCCCAAGATACTGATTCGAGCCGCGCCTTACCGCGCTGCCCGAAGATTCACCATGGTGAAGATCGCCTTCAACACCCCCACGGCGGTGCAAAAGGAGGAGGCACGGCAAGATGTGGAGGCACTCGTCAGCCGCACTGTCCGAGCTCAAATCCTGACTGGCAAGGTAGTTCCCACTGGGCCCACCTCTGTCTTCTGGGGTTTGGGGATGGAGAGAGAAGGGGGAATATGCAGGTGCAGAGAACAAACTGTTGGCTGCCCTGCAGCCCTAGAGTTCCAGGCAGGCCAATTTGCAATGTTGAGTGGGTCACCTTTTACTCTGCTTCAACTCATTCCCTCTGTATCCATGCAACTCTATCGCTTAACACCACCTATCCCAGGGAAGTTGTTGGAAGGGAGTTTCAAAACAATTCTGCATGTCATTTTGTTCTGAGAATGGGTTCTGGAATTGTCCAGAACACAAGTATAGTTACAGGGCAGAGAGCCACACGGGGGTGAACGAGGGCAAGAGAATTAACTGTTCTTTATATTTGATGTGAATGAAGTTACATGTATCTGTGTTTTTATAGGATTGCCTTTGTGGCACTTGAGTGGAGGCAAGGAGCAGTCTGAATTCCAAACTGTATGTGTTGGGGAAAGTGTGTGTGTGTGTGTGTGTGTGTGTGTGTGTGTGTGTGCGCGCGCACACACACACACACACACACACACACACACACTTTTAACTAGACAGTGTTAACGGTTAGATAATGGAGCTATTAAAACATATATTGGTTTTAATTCTTGACAAAACATGTTTAAAAATGAAATCTGAGAACCTCTTCTTTTGGTTGTTATTTCTTTTGAGCAATAGCCCTCATATAGACATCTGAAACAAATCCATGTTGCAATTTAAACAATTTATTTTCCAGGCACTGGAGAAGTTCTTTCCTCCTGGGTTGTTTATCTAGTCAAATTTATATTTCCTTTAAACGCCAACCATATTTGGAGTGTCGATAAACTCTCTTTTTCCTCAGTATAATCTTAGTTTTAAAAGCGATCATATTTTTTTCTTTACATCTGTGGAATCTAAGAACCTGGAGCTCGATGCCCTAACTTGTCCTGTTGTTTTAGAGATTTTCTTCAGGTTCAGACTGGATATTTGGAAAAGTGCTTGAGGACATCTGAATTCACGTAGTAAAACTTAATTATGCATAATAAATTTGGAATGCCAATTTGCTGCAGAACTTTCATCATGGAAACATTCAATATTTAACTGTGCAATCAAACTAGCTTTTGTGTATTACATTTTAGAACTCAAAAGTAACACCCCCTTGCATTGTTGAGGTTTTAATTAAGTGACACAAGGTCACAAATATGTAGTTGTCTTCCTACTAACATTGTAAATGAACCACGGCCAGATTTGAGGGGAGGTCTAAGTAGATGCCAGTAGTTAAAAATAGCCACACAGTAATCCTTTTTTCCCCTCGCCACCAAAAACTTCATGACTTGTAGAAAGAGTCAATTAATATGTAATACTTCTACCAATCCTGTGTGTGATGATGGGGACTAAAATAAAACAAACCTTTTCACTTTGATTATATTTATTTCTTTTAGCTTTTAGAAAAGCTGCAATAGAATTAATCCTGGTCACTTTGGTCAGTAATATCTGACATTACTGCCAGGATATATGGATTAGCGTGGATCAACAGAGATTGGAACACATTGACTAATATTATGTTGAGCACTTTTAAAATACACTTCAAAAGAAATTATCTATGATAATTGGTGTATTAACTACACTGAATTCCAAAAAAGTTAAATAAAAACAAAAGAAATTCTTATTCCTAATAAACAGGGACATCCAGTGAAGCCAAGACCCTCATACTTTAGGCATGCTAAATAATAAATTTTCTGATTCATTGGAAAAGAGAAATGAAATTACAGTTCAAATTGTTCTTCTGTCTCAATAACAAGAAAATTTTCATTCCTCAGAGAATTTTAAATTAAGCTATTATGTGCCTTTTAGCAAGTCATTTCATCTTTCTACACCTAAATTTAATCATACAAATGTCTTCTAAGATCCCACCGTTGTGTTTCGGTAGTTTCCATTCAAAATTTAAAGTTCAGTTTCTGTAGTGCTGAATAGTTTATAGATTTTTAATGAAAATAATTAAACCATTTCAGTGCATGTTGAATATAACGGATGAAATAAGCTTCAATAAACTTTATTAAGAAAATATGAATCTCAAATTTTGAACTAAAAATATTGTTTTGAGAACAAAATTATCAAATTATTTTCTACCCTTGCTTTTTCCATATTAACAAGCATTTTTTTTTAACTAAATTTAATAGAAGGTCAGTTAAATGTCCAAACATTATAGCAATTTCATGAAAAATTCCAGTGGAAGACCAACTAAAATAATTGTTTAATATCAGCTTGCATTATCAGAGCTGAGATTTCCTGCCTTCACTAATTCTATCATTGAGATAGAGTGTGGCCGAGGGGTATGTTGTGACATGCAAAGTAAAAATAGTAGGCCTTGCAGTTCTTAATGCCCTGTGGAGGAAATACAGTTAATCACTTATTTTTTGTTTTGATTTCTTTTTAGAATTCCTCAGCAAATTATTGATTTCACAGAATGTTTAGATTACTGCTTCACAGACAGCCTTTGTATGTAATAAATTCTCTACATGCAAACTTAGTGTTTAATCTAAGGCTTGGAAAATAACATTACTGCAGTCTATAGAATAATGGATAATACCAAGAAGCATTATTCTTACTAATAAAATTAAAAATATTAATTAATCAATTAATTTCTAAAATGAAAGGAAACAACTCTTTTTCAACCTGACAATAAAGCTTTTTGAAAACTAGCCAACAAATTGAAGGTTGCTAACATTCTTTTAAGTTAATAAACTGATTTCTAAGCAAATAGCTAAGAGTCTACTTCTATATTCTAGAAAGTCAGCGATTATAAAAATATATCTAGCCCCAATTACTTAAAGAACATACTTTCTAGAGACTTTCTAAGCAGTACTATATCATCTGTATAGTTAAATACTGTTGCATCCATTAAACATGTGTTAAAGGGGTAGGCCTATATGAAATGTTTTTGATTTTTTAATAAAAATACAATATGTCATTATATAAGTTAATGATTATTTTTAATATAATTCTCCAAGTGCATATTTTGAAATAGTGCTATATCTCTATTGAAGTTTGGAAATGCTAGAAGCAAGGCTAGGTAGGTGGAGACACTCTATGTTTACATCAGAAATTGTCTTGAAGTGACATTCGATTAGAATGTCTGTGTTTATTTTTAAAATATCTTGGTTTTTAGAGGTGATAAATTGCACACAAAAGCAACTGTCTGAAAGTTTAATCTTGTTTTGTTTTCTATTTTGCTTTTTAATGAATAGGAGCTCAGAGTCGTCCCGCAGGAGAAAGATAGCTCATCTGGGAGATGTATGCTTACTCTCTTAGGCCTTTCATTCATCTTGGCAGGACTGATTGTTGGTGGAGCCTGCATTTATAAGTACTTCATGCCCAAGGTAATAATTCTATTTATTAACGCTTTGAATCACTAATTGCCATGTATTTCATTATCAACCTAAAGAATTATGTGGTGGTGACTAGAAAAGTGAAGTCTTGAACGTTTTCAAACTACCGTTCCATCTCTTCTATCGTTTAGGCTTCGTAATGCTAGAATGAAGGAACCTCAGATTAACACAGTAAGATCAACTGACATGAGTCTAAGAAACGATGCAAATACCATGATGGCGAATATTAGAGTGTTTTTCTCCCCCATTTTTGTCTCTTAGAGCACCATTTACCATGGTGAGATGTGCTTCTTTGACTCTGAGGATGCTGTAAATTCCATTCATGGAGGACAGCCATACTTTCTGCCCGTGACTGAGGAGGCCGATATTCGTGAGGATGACAACATCGCAATCATTGACGTGCCCGTTCCCAGTTTCTCCGACAGTGACCCTGCGGCAATTATTCACGACTTTGAGAAGGTGGGTTTCTCTTTCTTGCAGCTATTTAAGAATTGTCTCTTTCCTGCATCATTGAAAGGCAATGAATTTATTCATAAATGAACTTCTTTTCAAAGCAAAGCCCTTTCACTGTGTTGTTATGGAGTAGAAAGTGGTGAATTTTCAAGCTGTTCATTCCAGTGGTACTTAGTAAATCTGCATTATTAATATCTATCTTTTCCCACCTTCCCAACAGGGAATGACTGCTTACCTGGACTTGCTTTTGGGAAACTGTTACCTGATGCCACTCAATACTTCCATTGTTATGACTCCAAAGAATCTGGTGGAGCTTTTTGGCAAACTGGCAGTATGTATTTTAGAGATCAAATTTTTCTATAAGCATTTCCAAATAATTTTGCTTCGTTATTCTAGAGAAGTTAATGAGTTGGGCCAGACATTCCATTTCATTGAAATGTTTTTGAATGAAAAGTGTGTGCTGTGCCAAAATAGATGGAACTGAAGTATTTTATGTTAAGCAATGTAAGCCAGTCAGACAGACAAGTACTTTATGTTCTCCTTCATATGTAGTAGCTAAAAATGTTCACCTGAACACAGAACACTGATTAATAGAGGCTGAGAAGGGAAAGTGTGTAGGGGGAGGTGAATAAAGAGAGGTCGGATTTGATCAATGCATGCAGTGTGTATGTGTGCAAATAGCACACTGAACTTGAAACCCATAAATGCATGCGTATAATAAAAATAGTATAGTATACAAAACTGTTCTAAATGAATTCCAGTTTTAATAATATCTATTTAAAAGACTATGAGTAGGGATTTAAATACTTTCTTTGAGAATGTATCTTTTTAATCTCCCTTCTTTTCATTTATAGAGTGGCAAGTATTTGCCTCATACTTATGTGGTTCGTGAAGACCTGGTTGCTGTGGAAGAAATTCGAGATGTTAGTAACCTTGGTATTTTTATTTACCAACTTTGCAACAACCGAAAGTCCTTCCGCCTTAGACGCAGAGACCTCCTGCTGGGTAGGCAATTTATTATTATTGGATGAGTGGAAGAGAGGAGGGGAGACGGCATGGGACTCTCATTTCTCGTGTGCAGAAAACTCAAAAGACATTTTTTTTATGCCTTCACAGGTTTCAATAAGCGTGCCATTGACAAATGCTGGAAGATCAGACACTTCCCCAATGAATTCATCGTCGAAACCAAGATCTGTCAAGAGTGAAGAGTGACAGATAAAGAGTATCCTTGGTAATAAGAAGTCAGAAACTTGCCGTCTGACTTTGATATTGAAATTGACGGGATACTCAACCTATTTACCCATACATTTACTCCATTGCTTATACTGGAAAAGGAAAGGGGGGAGAAAACTACTAACCACTGCAAGCGATTGTGCAATTCTAGTTTAATTGACATTGCTTGCTGTTTTCAACAAATCAAATGATTATCTTTTCTCTTGAATTTATAGGGTTTAGATTTCTGAAAGCAGCATGAATGTGTCATCTTACTCTCCTGACAAAAAAGCCCATTCTCTGGTGTTATTTAAAGCATGTTCTTGACAAAAATCATTTCACCAGAGCATGCTTTAAATTGAAAAGATTTGAAATTTGTTCTTGACATTTGTGTGTGAAGCATGCCAAAGCTCTTACCGTTCTTTTGTTTTCTTCTTCATTGTGTTCAACTCTCCTGATTTCAGAAGTTACATTTTTTGCATTTCTATCAGGGTGCCTGTGGTAATCTAATCTGACTGATATGTAACAATCTTCATGAGAAAGCAATTTTTTACTCATGTAATGATTCTTTCTCACTGATATCTGTATTGTGAAATCCACAGAACTGTACGGGTGCTGAATGCTGTAAGGAGCTCTGGTTGTATGAATTCTACAACCCTATAATAAAGTTTACCATATTCAACCACGCTTCATTTTCATCACTTGACAGATCCTTAATGTGGAAATTACTAATTTAGCTTTTGTTTACATGAATCAGTTATAAAATTATGAGCATAACTCTGCTTCCATTCCATTCCTTCATATTTATGTCTCATATCTCAAATTTCCTCATTTTCACTTTGTATGAATTGTTATAAATATCTTATCATTTTCTTGCCCTACAAATCCAACTACTTACTGAAATTTTTCCGCTCAGAAAAATTGAAAATATTTTGCTGGTTTTCCTTTAAAAAAAAAAAACCCTATGCAGCCATATGCATCTGTAGCAGCTCACCAAAGATGGACATCGAGCGCGAGGCTTTTTGAATTAATTTATTTAATGTGAGGTGTGTACCAAGACAAGTATGTGGAGGTCAGAGAACAACTTTCTCAAGGGGCTCCTCTCCCTCCAACGTTACATATGTGCCAGAGACGGAAGTCGGGCACTTAGGTTGTCATGCTTGTTGAAACGTGTTCTTTAACCTTTGGCTCTACACTGATGATTTTTAACAATTTCAAAGGCTTGACATCCTTCCCCATTTACCTAGAAGTATAAACTCTACCCCAAGCAGTACTATAGTTTCTTTTCTATTTGCTGGTAGTGAGTATTGCTTAATTTCAATGGGCAATGTGCCTTAGTTAAATCTAGGCTTTTAAAGTATCAGCATTATTTTAAATTAAAGCAAAAACAATTATTTAACATCATAAATTCAGAAATATCACAAACTTTGAAAAACATAGAAAGAAAATAAAGGTTCAGTAGTTATAGAGCAACGGTAACTAATTCATTCAAGAGCTAGTTCTCAGTTGGATACAGAGTAGCATTTATAATACCAGCTACTTAGGAGGCTGAGGTAGAAGATAGCTTGACTCTCTGGGTTTAAGATCAGCACAGGGAATCCATATAGACACTGGGTCTTGAAAAGAAAACAACAACAAAAACAAATGATCAGCCCTGCAAACATACAAGTGACACTATACAGACCAAAAAGAATATACTTAGGGATACAGATGTATACACCTATACAGATATGCGTAAAATACAGTGTAAAAAGCGGGCATGGATTTAAAGGAGAATGGGAAGGGGTACATGGGAGGGTTTGGAGAGAGGAAATTGAAGGGAAATAGGTTATAATCTCAAAAATAATTTAAAAGGTTGGGGGAAAACAGAAATAATAGTAAAAAGAACCGATTATTTTAAAGAAGGACAGGGAATGGAGAGATGGATCAACACTTAGGAGCATCGGCTCTTGTTCCAGAGGACTCAGGTTTGATTCACAACACTCATATGGCAGTTCACAACTGTCTGTAACTACTGTGCAAGGGAATCCCATCCAGGAAATTCTTCCTTGTGGCCTCCACGGGCATTAGGCATACATGTAGGAAAACACCCATCCACATAAAAATAAAGAAAATTTTATTTAAAAGAAATGATATGGTAAATATTTTTAAAGGATAAATCAAAGAAAATACACAAAGAACTTGAGAAAGTTCAACAACCATTCCTTAAAATTTGGTTAGTAATCCTATAAACATATATAGTAAGTTATATATTATTTACATTAGAAAAAAGAAAATGCATCATTTTCAAATTTATTATGTCTAATGGTGAGTCACAAAAAGAAGGGATGGTTTTTGTATCTATTCAGTGTTCTTGGCATGCTGGTCAACATAGGAATATATGACAAACATATTTTTCAGAGAGGAGAAAATTATATTTGTTACTGGATAAGGACTAGACACTAGAGACTAGTGGGTTAAAAAAAATCAACCTTAATACGACGATTCAGTATGATAAACACAAGATGAATGACTTCCCTTTATACCACTAGGGACCATGTATACATAAATCCCAGCACGTAAAATAAAGCACACTGCATTCAGTAGCAACAGAGAAATAAATGAAACTTCTGTTTATTTTGAAAAAAAAAGAGAACGCTTAGTTAGAAAACACAAATGAAGATTTTTGTGTAACTCAAAAGAAAAGACATCATTAAAAACAAATCTTCCCAATTAAATTCATTTGTTTAACCTCATTCCAACAAAGATGACAGAAGGATATAGGTTTCCAAGCCTGTCAAAAACTATTTGAAAGGTTTTCTAGAAACATGATTAATTGGGGATAACTAAATAAGCAAAGAAAAGTAATTAAAGACAAAGATACCTTATATCAACAGCCATTAAATCAAAGCTAAATGTATAATTATGACAACTACTTTCATCAAGTTAGAAAACTTAATGCCCCCTCAAAAAAATAAAACCATGCAAAATAGCACACTTTGACACAAGCGTTTGTAGAAAGATATCTTGTGTATCAAATTTTGTTGAAAAGGGCTAAAAGAAAAAGGAAAAGTTTTAATTGACACACTATGAAAGAGCATAATATTCATAGCTATCTACCTAGTCTTTCCAAAATTTTATAACTAATGAATTAAAGTATGTTTTATAAGAGTTTGTAAGTGGGGACAATTCTGATCCATTTGTGAGCTCTTAAGAATGTGAAACTTGAGCTGAAAGTTGAGAAATTAATATTCAATATATTATCCAGGGTCTTAACAGCAAACATATGGCACCTTCAAATTAGATAAAGGAGGACTGATAACAAAACATATAAGGCTTATGAACTGTGGATTATGGGACCAAAATTATGTAAGAGCTAGAGCATGGGAGGAATGCTGGACAGTGTTTAGATTTTGAACTCATGAACTCACCACAGCTGTAGTTACCTGTGGGAAGCTTGCACAAGATCAGGTCAGTTAAAATATTCAGTGTGGAGAAAGAAAAGACACTCGAGGCCCCATGCTTTACTGTGGAATTATTGGCAGTTAATGGATACTAGTGGAGGGAGTGCCACTGCTTACCTCCCACAGCAGCAATGGAAGCTAAGTATCCAGGGCAGGAACTTAATGTCACTCCAGGTTAGGACTGCAGGCATGCAGTTAGTTCCACATCATCTGAGAGCTCCAGTAGAAGCTGCAGACCTAGGGTGTGGACCTGTCCTTAAGGTAAGGTCTACCAGTATTTGAGAAGGTCCACATTTTTAGTAGATTTAGAAGAAGCTGTGGGCTTAAGAGGTGACTCAGAGGATAAGAGCACTAGCTGTTCTTCCAGAGGTCCTGAGTTCAATTCCCAGCAACCACATGGTGGTTCACAACCATCTGTAATGGGATCCCTTTTCTGGTGTTTCTGAAGACAGCAACAGTATACTCATATACACAAAATAAATAAATAATTCTTAAAAACAAAACCCAACAAGATGAAGAAACTGTGGACCCAAGATGAGGATACAATTGGATTCTGGATTAGGCTTATAGGTACAACAGATATTCAGATGCTACAGACTAAGGCTAGGAATCAGATCTGATTCGGATAAGTTCCACAGGTATGTGGAGAGATCCACAACTCATTCTAAAAGTTGCAGGCCCAAACAAGAGGCTTCAGTAAGCACTGAACAACACCTGGCCTTCTGAAGAAGACTCACTATAAAACATTTGTCCCTAAATGCCAGTACCACAGAAAGAAACTATATCCTAAGCCTCCACTAAACACTCCAAATTGCTGACACAGAAAAAGGACAAATTAACAAAAAAGTTCAAAAGAAAGAAAGAAAAATTTGGCTAGTGAACTACCTCTGGGTATGGGTGTACCAAGGCACAATCAGGACCATGAAAATATAAGACAACACATCTCCTCCACAATTCACTAATATCATAATAATGGTGCCTCATTAAAATTACTCTGAATAACTACTAGATGAAGAATTTAAAACAATGTTTTTTAAATATTTTAAAACAGTTCAAAGAAGATATGACTAGACTCCAAGAGAATAAACTCAAGGAGATGAATGGAATGATTAATCCCAGATATAAATTGAGAACTATTGAAGAAAGTCCAAATGAAAATTCTGGTAGGAATGAAAAAAAATCAACAAGCTAAAAAAAAAAAACCCTTAGTGAAATGTCTCAACAATTGAATGGATCACTTAGAAAACAGAGATGTGGGAATGGAAAACAAAGTAGAGTCACTGGATCATTTAGTAAAGGTCAATGAGAAAATGTAAAAATGTATATGTGAAGGCAATGGGAGGGAGCTCTGGGAGGCCAAGAAAAGAACTAACCTAGGATTAGGAGCAAGGAAGGAGAAGAACGCCACAGCAAAGACACGTAAAGCATAATTTCAATAAAAACGTAGAAGAAAGTTCCCTAAACATAGACAAGGGAATAAACTCCCCATGACATATTCTGGTTAAAATACTTAGAACACAAAAGTGGACTAGAGAGATGGCTCAGTGGTTAAGAGCACTGATTGCTCTTTCAGAGGACCCAGATTCAATTCCCAGCAACCACACTGCAGTTCACAACTGTCTGTAACTCCAAGATCTGATACCCTCACCAAGACATACATGTATGCCAAACACCAATGTACATAAAATAAAAAAGGCACTGAATACAAAAATGAAAGGGTATTAAAGCATGCAAGAACAAAACTCAAATCACTAACAAAGGCAGGCCCATGAGAATAATGCCTGATTACTCAGTGGAACTTGGAAAGGTATACTACAAGTTCAGAAAGACCACATTATAAAATTGGGCAAAGAAATATTTCATGATAAAAAATAGAATAAAAAATTTATGACCTTTAAGTGAGGTGTGCAGAGGCTACGTGAAAGAGCACTTTAGTCTGAAGACAGGGATAAATATGTCCAAGAGGTCACAGGGAATAAAAAGCAACGCCAGAATAGTTCATCAAAAGATGTCTAAGAAAACACCAAAATTAGTAATTAATATCCATCATTGAAAACTAATTTAATACTAATAATGGTATAAATTTCCACAATAGAGAGACAGAGACCAAAAGACTGGATGACAAAACAAGTTCTAGCTTTTTGTTGCTTCTAAGAAATGTAGTGCAGGGCTGGAGAAATAGCTTGATGGTTAAGATCACTTACTCTTTTTACAGAGGACCTGTATTTGGTTCAGCACACCAATAGCAGCTTTTAAAATGTCTGTAATTCCAGTTCCAAGATTGGTGCTCTATTCTAACCCCTGAGTGTTCCTGCATGCATGTGGTGCACAGCACACACACACACACACACACACACACACACACACACACACACACACACACACACGCCTTTTAAAAACACACTTCACCATCAAACTTAGGGACCACCTTAAAGTGCAAGCTTTAAAAAATGTTCTAGTAAGTGGAATCAAGAAACCAGGAGTCATATGCATAGTTATTGTAGTACTGGACAAAATAAATTTTAAAGAAAAAAACTAGTCAGAATAAATAATAAGGGTCACTTCATTGACCAAGCCAGCTCAGTCCAACAGGGTCTCAAGGGAGTGAGCAAGGATTGAAAAGAAAAAGGCAATTATACAACATTATAACATGACTCCAGCCAGTGCTGATGCTGAAGTGGGTTTATTTATTCCCAGTCAGCTTTTATACCATTCTAGGTACTTGCAGCGAATGTACTTGCAGAGAATGGGTTAGTTCTTAGATCAAAGGCAAAGAGATCAAATAAGGCAATAAGCTAAGCCCTCTGGTCACTGTTTCTAGGGGCTTGTCAGGATGACTAAGATAAAAGGAATGTCACACTGTCCCAGGCTGAGTTTACCTTGAGCTTTGATTTAGCCCAAATGTGAATATTCTTATCTGAGCCTACTTCCTTGAGCCCAGTGACAAGTACGTGCCAAATTTCTATAAGCAGCACCAAAAGCTCTCCACACTTCATACTCATTAAAGGAAAGATATACCAAATGTATATTGGAAGTTTGAATATGCATGTGCCAAACATTACTTTGACTACATAGGAGCTCTCTGTATAGTGGGTGATATAAACCTTAGGGTTTTTGTCATTTCCGGTTTAACTAATCTCAGCATGAATTCCTGCCACACAGTAGTACTGTTTTTCTTACCCGTAGGGAAGACTGTCTACTGAAAGTACTATGCTGGTAGAGTATGATTAAGAGTAAGAAAGGTAAAAGTAAATTGTTCCTAATTTCAGGGACACAGTGGACTAGTGAGCAAACAATTCTTTAAGTCAACTATAATTAAATAATGGTGTACTAGTACAGCAGTAGGCAGTGGCCATCTTGGCTATAGGACCTCACTGCCTCCACGCCTATATTTATAGTTTGAAGTCCTGTAACAGCATCCATTTAACTGATTTCTTTTCTATGACAAAGAAAGAGATGTTCTGAGGACAATTGGACTGATATATGTATCTTGTCTGTAACTGGTTCTCCACCAAAGCAATGTCAGCAGTCCACAGTTCTCCAGCAAGCAGCCACTCCAGCGAGAATCCAGATGGGATTCTCTCATAGCCAAGTGATCCAGGAGGCAAATTTCCATGGGAGCTTGGCTTACGATAGATCTACCAAAGCTGTTAGTGAAAAGATTTTGTCCTGGGATACCCCAATCCCAGCTTTTTATAATTGCTTCAAGGATTTGTCAGAGTAGTTGCACCTTTTGAGTTTCACCTAAACCCCATGAAGCACTAAATCTCTGATATAATGTCTGATGAGAGATAATAAGGTTTATGCAAAGAGAATTCCCATTTGGCTCAGAATATCTCATCCCCAGAAATTTACTGGCATATTGGGGAGAACACATGGCCTTAAGACATGGCTGACCTTTGGCACTGCACCAGCTGATTATGGTAGAACTCTGTAGTGGTGCCAGTGCCTCATCAACTCCCTGCAAATGAGCAGCAGCTGGCTGAGGTGGCCATGGTGGGACCAGTATCATTCTGAAATCACAGAAGCCTAGGAAAAGCTCTACCATTTAAATACAGATATACAGATACACTGTAGTTTTGGATGATTCTCCATAACTGTTTGTACCCAATAAACATACTTTGAGTATCAAAAACCTCTGTCCGTGTAACTGAGTCATGAGCAATTTGCTTATTTAACATTGGGGATGATCACTAGTTGATCTATTTTTAATTCAGTTGTAATGTCAAAACAAGTCTGGTTAGCTGACCCAGAACTTTAATTTCCTCCTGTATAACCATCAGCTATTACCTCCTGGTGAATCTTTAGTCCCCTTAGGGTCTGGCTGCTTCATAAAGTAAGTCCCACTGTGCCTGGCAGCAGGGGGGGCCCTGGTGGGAAATGGCTTGATCTCCTGGACTCTTTCAGTTCGAGGTTAATGTACTCAGGTGGCAGAACTGAGGTCCCATCATCTGCTGCCTGAGGTTGCCCAATTTTGTTAACTGATGTCACATTTTGGTGACTGAGGATCACCTGTCTACCATTTTGGTTTATGGGGCTCATTAGAGATACATAGGCCCTATTGCTTGCTGCAACCTGGCTTGGATCAGCTGCTTTCCCACTCTCAAAGAGGTTGCCCATGAATATCCTTTTGTGAGCGGTAGTTCTTAGTCCAATGGATTCGTCACTGAAGACACAGACATAATACCAGGGCTGTGCATATTATCTAGTGGATACAAAGGCCCAGCTTATTTTTTTTTTCACTTGAAATTCCTGTGGTGGCAATCACTCTGTTAAATGTCCAGGTTTTCCACATGCATAACAGGCACCACCTATTCTCTCAGGGCACGCACACCTTCCTTAAGGGCAGCTGTGAGAGCTGCACCTTTTCAGGGCTTAGGACCTAATCATCTCTTCTAAATTTAAGTTCCTGCAAGAAACCCTAAGAGACCCCTTTAAAGAAATATTAGCATTTTCAAAAGTCAATTACTTTATAAGTATTTTTCCTGCTTTTGGGTTAGCTCGTAGGCACTTTGTAACTTTTAAGAGCTGAACCACAAATTCTGGGTAAGACTCTTCTGAGCCCAGGAGAATCTCAGGCAATGACAAGGTTTTGTCTCTTCTGTGGGCAACGGTCTCCGTGCCCTTACCAAAGCTATGTTAATTTGTTGGTAGGCTCTCAAAGGATAAGATAATTGGTTTCCTGATCCTTCATGAAGCCCTAAGAGCAAGTCTGCAGTTATAGCAATTCCACGGCCTAAATTATGCTGGAACAGGTCTTGATATAATTGTATAGATCCTGTTTTGAATAACAGGTAATCTCCAGGGTTTATGTGAGGTTTTGCCATGAATAACTAATCAGAGGGAAGACAGGTATTGTTACTGAAAACAAGTATAAGAACGAGTTCTTGGGTATGTGGAACCGTAGACCCATATGTCATACAGGTTTGTTTGATCTCCTTTAAAGATCTGGAAGCACAGCATCACTACAGCACAGCATTTACCCTGGGTTATTTGGGTCCAGTTGCTCAAATACAGAAAAGCAGTCAAAATTATCAGTGTGTTAACCCCAAATCACTCACCCTGAATAAGGCACTTGAATCTTTTGGTGGCCTGGAATCAAGGCACCGTCTCGCCATGGTTGGATGGCCTCCTCTTTGTAATCAGTCTCCTATGTATCAGCCTCTGAGGCATCAGACACATCAGGACAGGCCTGACCCTTAAATCCAATGTGTCCGTCTAATCGTGAGGGTTCTGGGGGTGCTGTGGAAGCTAAGTCTGTGGCTCCCCTATCATTATCTATGCCTGCTTGTCAGGGGGAAAGAGATTGCTCTTCCTAATCTGAAGAACAAAACCTATGAAGCAGGACCGTTCCAGGTTATCATCTACGGAATGATGTATGATGTGTAAAATTCCATAAAATGAAGTGAAAATGGGAATATATTCAGGTCTTTCAGTCCTGTATGTATCCCTTCACCTTTCTCCGTATCATCTCCTAAGTGGTTAAACTTATCTGTTTCTTCTTCATAGTAAACCAAAACAAGTCTCTTGAACATAAGATAAGAATTGGTGCAGCTGTACTATTTGTACCCTGCTTCAGCGATTTCTCAAAATTTCTCTCAAAGTACTGACATATAATTTTCAATCCCTAGATTCTACTTGTTAATAATTTCTTTATACTAGATGAATTGAAATATAGTCCATTTATTCACCTCCCCGATTTATTTATTCCTTTATCCTTCTTTGTTTCGCTACTTTTGTTTCTTCTTTTCCCATAGTTTTTCTATCTTCTTGTTTTGTCTTTTACCTTCTCTGGGGAGCCTCCCCTCGTCTGACATAGATGTTCCCAACAGCCAGTATCTATATTCTTGTCTCTGGTGAGAAGCTACTTGCCACATCTATCATGACTCCAGATGACTAGGGCTACAAGAAAATAAGAAAAACATACACACAAACACACACACACACACACACACACACACACACATACACACACACACACATACACACACACACACACACACACACACACACGCACGCACAGCTGGGATTTTTATTCAGTTGCGCTGTGAGATAAAGAAACCTCAGTGCTGTGGGAAAACAGCTTGTTTATTATAGACAGTTGAACTAGGATGCAAGGTTAGTGCCTACAGCTTAACAAGGAGGCAGGGTTTATTGTATACAACCCTATCTGGGAAACAGATTTAGCTAATCTTAGTAGGTGCACTCTCTGTGGGGGGAACAGCCTTCAGGCTGCAAACTTCTGGGAATCTGGGAAAGCTATGGTGGACATTTGATTCACAGACTATCAATATCTGCACGTGGACCAGAGGAAGGCTTTGTTAGCCCTCTGAGGCACATTCCAGAGAGAAGGCTTTGCGTTTTTCCCATGGGTCTGAGACCAGGGTCTTTAATAGAGCTGGTTCATGTCAACAACACATTCACTCAGGGCTTTCTCTACTCCCCAAAACCCTACAAAGTAGATTATTTCATGGAAAAAGAAAGCAAGACATGGGGTTGAGATTTGATGAGAGGTCTTGAGAAAGTTAGACTGGGAAAATGGGTGTTAATATGATCACATACATTGTGTATAGGTATACAATTTTCAAATAAATGAAAACAAGTTTAATATTATTTTAAATGAACTTTAATGAAGTTCACTAAAAAGAGGAGAAATACTGTAAGCTAAAACCCCTAGTTTTGAAAATTCAAGACTATTCTGAGAACATAGAAAGACTAGGGAAGAACTGTCCCTGACAGAAGCTGTTGCTTTTAGTAATGGATACACTGAATTTAGCCTTTAATCTTCTGCTGCAGTCACGCATTGGCTGAACTCAACTAAAGCCAGATGGAAAACAGATCACATTGATACAGTGTCCAAAAGTCAACCTTGAATACAAGCAGAATAGGTGAAACTCTGGAAATTAAGTTAAATAACAGCTACCACAACGAAGACTTTTTCCTCTTAACTTCTTGTTTGTCTGTCTGTCTGTCTGTCTGTCTGTCTTTCTTTCTTTCTTTCTTTCTTTCCTTCTTTCTTCCTTCCTTCCTTCCTTCCTTCCTTCCTTCCTTCTTTCCTATCTGTTTCTTTCTCCTTCTCTTTCCTTTTATTCCCTCCCTCAGCCAACTCTGTTTAAATTTCATTGTTAACACAACTTAGAGTCACCTGGGGCTAGAAAGCCTAAATAAAAGAATGGCCTTAAACAGATTGGTTTTCAAGCATGCCTGTGGGGGATTTCTTTGATTGCTAGTTGATGTAGGAGGGACCAATCTACTGTGTGTGCAACATATCTCTAGGCTGGTGGGCCTGGTCTATATAAGGACACTAGTTGGGACCTGAACCATGAGGACAGAGAAAAAGCCAGTAAACGACCTTCCTCCCTGGTTTCTGCTTCAACTCCCATTCAAGTTTTCTCAGTGATGGACTATTATCTGAAAATGTAAGTGGAAGAAGATACATCCTTTAATACCCAATTTTTTTTTTTTTTGGTGATGGTGTTTATCAAAACTTGTGATCTTCCTCGCTCAAATCAGATTCATGAATACTGTCATACACCTCCCTGCACAGCTAATGTCTACTTCTATTATCAAAACAAAATATTCATATCACAACTACAGGAAACACACAGATTTCTATTGTCTAAAATGTCACTGCAGAATACTCCAGTAACTAAAATGTCAGCTCTTTTCATTGCTCCTCATATAAGGCAACAAATCAGGAGAAGAGATGTTGAGAATTGGTTCTAATGCTTTGTCTTATTTTGGCTCCCAAAAGGTTGTGCTTCTAGACTTGAGGGTCTCTGCTCCCAGCTGGCTTCCACTTAAGAATTGCTGTACAGCCATTGGCTGTGCAGGGAGACAGGGCAGGACTTGTAGGCTGTTTGGGCAAAGCCCTAGAGAGGGAAGAGGAGAGAATTGCCATAATGGGGAAGGAGAAGGATAAAAAGTAAAAGTTCATCTACATGTAAGAATCCAGGAAAATGGTCCTAGAGGCCACTTCCCCAGTTGGCTCTGGGGTAACAGAGATGAAATGTTGATTTAGCAAATTGGAAATTTAGGAAAGTTGGAGGGGAGAATGTATACTAACCTGCTACCTGCAAGGCAGATGAGAAATGCCCAGCCATTGAGTTAGTCAAGGTAAATCAAAATTAGCTGGTGCGTGTGTGTGTGTGTGTGTGTGTGTGTGTGTGTGTGTGTGTGTGTGTGTCTCATTTGTGAATCCAGAGAGCTCTTGGACAGGTACATCGTGAGCACAACCCACCAGGAGCCAAAGCAGATTAACTAACTCACAGCTACAGGTGGCATGCAATGTGCCAGGCAAAAACTCACTATTAAAAATTACTTAAAAGATACTTGAATGGAATACACACATGCCATGATATACAATTAGGAGGAGGGGAGAATCGACTTCTTAGCAGGCTATAGATTTTTCCCAAGCCACATGGGAATTTCTCCCCATAGTTTGGTACTATACAAAGAGCATGAGCTCAGAGATGCTGGGCAAACCTGTTATGCAAAAAGACAGGCTGGCTGCTCAGAGAAAGGTAGAGACAGGCAAGCAATAGAAGCTGCCTGCCTCCCACAACTAAATAAATAAAAGATAGAGATAATTAAAATGCCATTTAATTGTTTTTAAGGATAGAAGGGAGTATAATGGTAATTGTTTAATTGTTTTTAAGTATACATGGACATAGGCTTATACAGCAAGGACAAGGGATTTTAATTAAAGTTAAATACTTGGATGAATAAATATTTTGAGGCTTTTGATCTTAAATTATAGGTCAAAGAGCAAGGGGTAAGTAGAATAAACTTAGACAGATAGTAAAAGCTTATGTTAATTCAAGTTATATAAAGAAAAGAATATATATGTACATATATATATCCACAAAATATTAATCTCTGTAGAAGGGAAGATTTAAATATACTTAGATGAATAAATAATTGAAGCTTTCGGTCTTCAATTATAGGTCAAAAAGCAGGGGGTAGGAAGCCTAACCTATCTCAGACAGTAGAAACTTAGGCCTTGATCTCACTGTTATAAATTTATTGTGTAAAAGAAAGAAAGAAACAAACAAACAAACAAACAACTAGGAGATAGTGAAGGAGTACTATCTCAGTAGATAATATTTGTTTAGATTGTTTTAATTGCTTCAAGTTCTTTTAATTATGAGAATGAAGAGGATTGTAAATTTGGTGGTATTTATGATATTGAAATTCCACTGGGAGAGGTCCAAACTATATCTTTAATGATTTCTGGTTACTAGGCCAAAGACATGCTATTTTAGGAGAAAGGCTCTTTATTTGTGTTGACAGGAAAAGAGAAAATGCTTTGGACCCCTTCCAGAGTGATATGGATCAGATACAATATAGGAAGACCCCCCTGAAGTTCTTGGCTACAGACACAAAAGAAAAAAATCAAGAGGACCAAACATTAAAGTTAACTTGGTCTGGTAATTCCTTTTCAGATGAACAGTCCAATAACTGGTTTAGACATGGAAATGTCTCTAGCTAAAATTTCAACTAAATTTAGACAATAAATTTTGTTGGTTATGGAATTCTTAAGATTCATCATGCCGTTCTTCACATGGCATGAATGAAGATTTATTACAATTGGTTTTTGATCAAATTAAATCATAAAAAGATAGTTGCCTTTCACCTGTTCAAACAAGGAACAAAATTTATTCTTAACTGATCTGTGCACATTGACATTGTACAATCCATATGGATATCTTAATAGTACTACAATTTTGATTGTGATATTCATATGTTACAGATTGTACAACTTGGGCAAGATTCATCCTTGTGATGCTGGAACGACCTACTCTAATAATTTTATTCTTACATAGGCATTGTGCCTATGCAACTCATTTAAGAATTGAAAAATATAAGGCTAAGACCCAGTCCTCTAATAACCACTATTACAAACTGTTTAGAATGATTACGTAACTCAAGTTAAGGGCCAGGTAATAAACCCATGGTTCTATTAGATTTTTATCTAATTATCTTAAGGTACTTTCTACAATAATAAAATAGAAATAGCTAAGAGTAGTCAAGGTTCAACAATTCAGATATAATTTATATAATTTATAATTTATATAATTTATAATTTATATATAATTTATAATTTATAATTAAAAACATCAGAAATTCACAGAATATAACATTTAATATTAATTCACTATTAAATATCACTTGACTAGAGACATGTCTGCTCCTGACAATATGCCATTCTTGGTTCAAAAAAGAAACCGAGCATCAAAACCTCCATATGGAGTTGTTCCAGTTATGAGAAAATGGCCACTGGACAAAAATTACTCTATCTACAGACAAAACATACTGTCTATGATGGGTTGTAAACGCTTGGGCCAAAAGTGGCACTATTACGCGGTATGGCCTTGTTGGAATAGGTATGTCACTGTGGTGTGGCTTTAATTCCCTAGCCCTAGCTGCCTGGAAGGGAATATTCTGCTAGGAGACTTCAGATGAAGATATAGAACTCTCAGCTCTGCCTGTACCATGCCTGCCTGGATGCTGCCATGTTCTTGCTTTGACAATAGTGGACTGAACCTGTAAGCCAGCCCCAAGTAAATACTGTGTCCTTATAAGAGTTGCCTTAGTCATGGTGTCTGTTCACAGCAGTAAAACCTCAACTAAGACACTGTCCAAGAAAGGAAGGGCATACAATGCAGGATATTTGACAGTTTAGCTCTGCCAAGACAGAGTGAACAAGTTCTTCATAATTCCTGCTTCAAGGTCTGTCAGATGACTGTGGGCCAGAAGGCTGAAGACAGATGCTCCAGTGTTTTGAGGAATGGGGAACTCTCCAGGAAGTCAGCTGTCTCTGCAAATTTGGTTACATTTTGGGAGCTTTGTTGTTGTGCTTCCTGTATGTTCAGGTAATATTTAATTTATTCTCAGATTTTTGATGGGGTCGAAGACTAATTATAGTATCATAATCAAACTTTAATTGTTTAGCATTGAGGAAGATGATATAGAAAGAATAATTTCCAGATGATAATACAAGTTAAAGTCAGAATATTATTCAAATATAGAATTATAAACTTTAAGGATAGAGTACTTGATCTAATTAACAAATATGATGGACTGAATGTTAATTATATATCATACTTTGTAATTTATACAATTGTTATGATTATGCTCGATTTGTATCTGAGAGAACAGACTTTTTTTTATTTGGACAAAAAAGGGGAGGTACTGGTAATTGGTTCTAATGCTTTGTCTTATTTTAGCTCCCAAAAAGTTGTGCTTCTAGACTTGAGGGTCCCTGGCCCACCTGGCTTCTATCGATAATAAAGAATTGCCATACAACCAATAGCTGGGCAGGGAGACCAGGTAGGACTTTTAGATTGTGTAGTCGAGAGGCCTAGAGAGAGGAGAGAGGAGAGAGTCACCATGACACAGAAGGAGAAAGATGAAACAAAGACCTAATCAGAAAAGGAATAAAATGGTGGGTATTCTCAGGGAAGACCACCCCCCATCAAGCTAAGATTCGAACTTATTGAAAGAAAAGGCCTAGGACAGTTTATGCTCTGGAAAACATCAACAGTCAAAGCTCCTACAAATGTGACTCAACAATGTCAGTGTTCACCTCATCTGTAGTCAAACAAGGCGGTGGCATCCACGTGGTTCTGGGTTAGGGTCATGACAGATACGGGAATAAAGATATTGTCAATTTTCTGCCACAGTTAAAGAGGGTCCCTAAGGTCAGGCATGAGGCAGGGGCATCCTTGAGAAGCTCTTTTGCAAAGCTGTTAAAACTCAAGGCTGATTGCACTGGAGACTCCATGATGTTGGAGGTGCCAGAGCTGTGGGTTGTCGGGCACAGAGAGCTGCATGTAGGGAGTGGATCTGTGCTATGAGAGAGAAGTGTGTTGTCACCAGCAAAACTGCAATAATATTACCATCCAAACCCTCTGACATCAGTCCTTGAGTTACAGGATGTGCAGATTGCCATGCTGGTTACAGTCTTGATTTGGTCCAATATTTCCTCACTCTGCCCTGATTCCTCCATTTTGGAATGGAAATATATACTTTCTGCCATGGTATGGCGGAAGTGTGTAATTTGCTTTCTGACTTTATAGCAGGTTGCACTTAAAAGATTGCCTTGACTCTTAGAGAGACTGTTGAGAACGGGGGAAACCTTCGGAGTTAAACTAAATATATTTTGCATTATGATATGCAAAAAGCCTGGGGGATCCAGGGAGTGGTGTATTTTGGTTTGAATAGACTAGACCCCCATTAGCTCTTTTGTTTAAAAAATTAGTCCATAGTTGGTGGAATTGGAAGGATTAGAAAAAGGTGTGATTTTACTGAAGGAGGTATGTTAGTGGGAGAAGTCTTCAAGATTTTTTTTTAAATTAATATTTACTTATGTCCCAAATCCTGTCCCCTCTTGGTCTCCTCCTTGAAGAGTCTATCTCTCCAGTCCCACCACCTTCTTTTTTGAGAGGGTGGGTGCTGGGTGTGGGGCTCTGACGCTGGGGGGTGGGTTGGGGGGTCTCTCTACTGGGATCTCTGGCCTGGCTAGGTGTGCGGATTCAGGTGAGGGGGGAGAGAACTCAGGCAAGGAGGGGGAACAGCTTTTGCCACCCTCACTGCTAGTTCTGCTCCTTTCTGCCTCTGCCAATTTGGTTGCTTGGTCTGGGGCTGAGTAAGCAGGAAACTGACTAGCTGGTGGCGAAGGGTGCAGGGGAGCTTCTGGCAGCGATTTTAGGAGAGCAGATCTCTTCTTCAAATGGAGGTGTTAGAGCTCTTATGACAGAAACCCTCGGGCAGTGGAATATTTCCTGCACACTTTTAATCCTGAACATGATTCTTAAATACAGATTTTAGATGGGTCAGTGTCTGACAGCAGGTACTTCCTATTGGTTTGGTCTAAGAGCTTGGGAAGACCTCATCTACATATTTGGGGGTGTTGTCTTGTTTCTATGTGTGATCTGTCTTAAGCCTATGTAGCCCGTGGTTATATCCTCCCCTGTGGAGGAGCGGCTTGTGGTGTTGCCCTAGTGTCTGGTCTGTCTCAAACCTCTCTAAAGGGTTCTGTGGGGGCGCTGCAGCTAGTGAGGCCTTGATGTCCTGGGATACTGGGAGTGCATCTGCTGTCCCTTTTAAAGTTTCTGGGAATTTGGCCTATCTTTCACAGTCCGCCAAACCACAGATGGGCACCCCTGGGTAACTCCTCCCCCCGCCCCCCCCCACGGGAACTATGGTATCGGTTTCTGATAAGGCTGCCTTGTCTAGCCTCAGTGGGACAGGGTATGCCTAATCTTACAGAGGCTTTGGCATTTCTAAAGACCCAATGCTCTCTTTTCACTTCATGGTCATAGATCAAGCTGTTCTTTTGGCCTCCTATCAAAGACTCTAACATTCTGAAACCACACGTTAAATTACACACTCCTTTTTATAAGTTACCTTGGATATGGTACTTTAGCACGGTGATAGGAAAGTGACTAACACATTTGCTATCCCAAATAAGCGAAGTCTCACAAGGCCCTACCTCTAGATGAAGAGCTATAGGCAAGGAATGGTTACAAGAGAAGGAATATTACTCCTTTGTTATGAGCTCCCAAATACCAAGTGGTCAGTCCTAAAAACATATACATATGAAAAACCCTAAATGTACTAAGCACATTGTATGTATGTATGTATGTATATCTACAGATATTACATATATCTATAACAAAAATAATTAAAGAATATGGGTTCATGAGTTTGAGATGGAGTTGGGGACAGATGAGAAGAAAGTTAGATGAGGAAAGGTAAGGGGAAACGTACAAAATATAAAACATACATACAAAATGGAAAATACACAAATATAAAATGAAAATAGAAAAGTTCTGAAAGTTTTTCAAATTTTGAGAAGCAAATGAGTACCAAGTCTCATGAAGATCAAAGAACTCCAAACAACTTCATCATCGTGGACTCTTTACCAGGCATTAGTATATAATCACTGTTTTTGAAAACTCAAAGACAGAATTTGAATGTTATAAGGGAAAAATCCATTTATCACAAACAAAAGTGCTTCAATAAGTCTATGTGGATGTCTTAGCAGAAGCTTGAAGCTTTGCAGACTAGGAAGAAACGGAACATATATTCCAATTGGTATTGAAATAATCAAATGAAAAATATGTCCTAATTAAGAAACTATACCAAGCAAAAATCTCCTTCAGAAATACCATATAAGAATTTTCCCAAGAAAAAGCTGAGTGAACTTATAACTATGACCTCACTAAAATGAAAGAAAAATGATCGTGAATTCTTTAAGGTGAAACAGCATTCATCATAAAAATACACAAAGCTAAAAAGCCTACCTGTAAAGGCACAAGATAGCCAAATACAGAATACACCTTATAATACTATTGAGTAAATTGCTTTTAACTTTAGTTTAAAATTGAAATAGAGAAATATTAAAAATAAGCAGAGTTATAGCACATTATTAATGGCTATATAATAAATAGATGCTATCATAATATAAATAACACAAATCATTGGTAGTATGGAGAAAATTACAATATTTTGTGTGTAATCCATTTATATTGTTTGTAGCTTAAAATTTACAATCATATTTATAGGATATTTTACATAAGACTCATGAGATTCATAAAAGTTTATAGAGAACTTAAGAAACAAAAGAAAAATCAAAAGAAAATAACCCTCTTAAAAAATTCACAAAGGAAGACAATCATTGAGGTTGGAGTGGGTGGATAGGAATGGGAGCATCCTCATAGAAATGGGGGGGGGAGTATGGGAGAGGGGAAAAAGGGGATAACAGTTGAAATGTAAATACATAAAATATCCTAAAAATTTTAATAATACAAAACGAAAAAAAGTGAAGGAACTGAAAAACTGGAAAAAAATCACATTTTTTTCAGTTAAAAGATAGATAGTAGTTGAATGACTTGCCAAACCTGTATATGTTATACCATACAGAAGACAACTCATATTGCCTTTGAAGATTTTACATGGACTCCAAGTAAATAGATGGTCTCAGATATTGCATGTAAATGGTAAGCAAAACAGAGCAGGGGTGGCTAAACTGGGGTTGAACAAAACAGACATTTAGTTTCCAGCAATCATAAGAATCCAAGAGAGTCATTATGTAAAAAGAAAGGGATAAATTCATGAAGACAGTAAAATAATTTGTGTCTGACTGTCCTGCTTGGGATTTGTGGTTATTTTGTCAACTTGTCACGAGCTAGAGTTATCTGGAAAGAGCTACCTAGTTTAAGAAAATGCTTTCATCCTGATTGCCTATAAGCAAGTCAGTAGGCATTTTTCAGATTGTTGATTGATGTGGGAAGGCCCAGTCTACTGTACAATCCAATCCACTCCTGTGCGGATGGTCCTGACTGGTAAAAAGAGGCCAGCTGAGCAAGCCAGAAAGCAGTGTTTCTCTGTGGTTTCTGCTTCAGTTCCTGCCCTAACCTCCTTTGATGATGAACTGGAATGTGGAACTACAAGATGAAATAAACCATTCTTCTCTAAGATGGTTTGTATTTTGTTTTTGTTTTGTTTTTGTTTTTGTTTTTGTTTTGTTTTGTTTTTTGGTCAGGTGTTGTATCACAAAGATAGAAACCCTAAGTAAGGTGATGACCTTAATTGTATTAAACTTGAAGCAGTTAGATCTGTGGAAGAGGGGAAATATGGATAACCTTGGAGTAGTGGAGGGAGGGCAGCCTGTGGTCTGGATGTATTGTATGAGAGCATAATAAATAATTAAGAAAAAACAACACTAGGAGGTAATCTTGAAGACACATACACATACATACAAATTGAACATTAAAAGGTTCAAAATAAAATTACAAAACATATCGGGGCATGGAAAAATGTGGTGGTGATACATAAAAATGTATGAGCTATACCAAAATCATTTCTAATTAAAAAGTTTACAAGCAGTAGTTTTCTACATTAGGAAAAGAGAACCAAGCTTGATGATGCTCACTTGTAATCTCAGAACTCTAAAAGCTGAAGAGATTCATGAGTTCAAATGCAGCCTAAGATACATAGTGATATCTTGCTTCAAAATGATTAAAAAAGAGGGAGACAGAAAAGGAGAGAGAAAAGGAGGGAGGGAGAAAAGAAATATTAAAATTAATTAATGTGACATATCACATGATTCTTTTAGTCATACAGTGAAGATGTTTGGAAAAATAAATATTTTTTCACAACAAAAAATCTTTTTTGCTGCACACTGATTCATTGTGGGTCTTTGTGTTAATTACTATCTACTACTAGAAGCTTCCCTGATGAGGGTTTAGAGACAGAAGATATGGATCTAGCTACTCGAGTGTCTGACAAAAATACATTTGAAACAGAAACTAGTCAGAAGAGATAGGGAAGGACATTTCATAATCATTAAATGAAAAATCTACCACAGGAAACTGCAATTCCAAACACTTATGTGCCAAAATGTGCACTCAAGTTCATAAAAGAAACATGAGATCTAAAAGCACAGTTTGATTCGCAGTGATAGTATATAACTTAAATACCCCACACTTAAGAAAATACAATGCATTCGGACAAAAACTAAATAAACCCTAAGGTTAAATGACATTATAAATAAAATTAATCTAATAGACATTTACAGGACATTCTACCCAAACCCTAAAGAGTATACTTCTCAGTAGCCCATGGAATTTTCTCCAAATAGATGACATATTAGGACACAAAGCAAATTGAAGAAAATTGAAAATATTCTGCAGTCTATTTGGCTACAAGGAAATAAAGCTGGATATCAACAATAGAAAGTGCAGAAAGTACACAAGTTCATGGAAACAAAACAACACACAAGAGAATAAAAACTAGGCCAAGAGAGATATGAAGAAACAAAATGTTAAATTCCTAGAAGGAATGAAAAATGAAAACAACAACACTGCAGAAATCTATGGAAGAATGAACTGAGTCCTAAGAGGATACTTTAGCAGTAAATGGCTACATCCTAAAATGGGGAAAAGTTCAAATTAATAACTTAACAATACACCAAAAACCCTCGGGAAAACAAGAACAATATTAACCAAAGCTAGTCAACAGGAAGAGACCCTCAATATAGGGACTGAAATTAATAAGGTACAAACAACACACCAATGCAAAGAATAAAAAAAATGTAAAAAGCTGGCTCATTAAAAAATACTATAGACAAACGTTTAATCAAATTTATCAAAAGAGAGAGGACCTAAATTGACAAAATCAGATATGAAAAAAATGAAATCATTACAACAGATACTGAGGAAATCCAGAGAATCATAATATATAATATTAAAATATATATTCTGCAAAACTGGAATATCCAAAGAAACTGATATATTTTTAGATATGTATGACCTACCAAAATTAAACCAAGAAGAAGTAAACAACTTAAATATACCCATAACAACCAATGACATAGAAACAGTAAAACAGTAAACTGAAGTCTCCTAACTAGGGTGTTGGAGAGATGGCTCAGTGGTTAAGAGCACTGACTGCCCTGAGTTCAATTCCCAGCAACCATATGGTGACTCACAACCATCTGTAATGGGTTCAATGCACTCTTCTGGTGTCTCTGAAGACAGCTACAATGTATTCATATTTATACAATGTAATATATATATATATCCAAACTAAAAGAAGCCTAGGACTAATAGACATGGGCATAATCCTATCATTAGCTTAAAGAACTAATGCCAATACTTATCAAATTATTCTATAAAATTGAAAGGAAACTTACAATTTCATTTTATGGAGCCACTATCACTCTGATTTTCAAAACCCAGGGAACCAATGAAAGTACAAAATTGTGGGTCATTCTCTAATAAACATAAATGCAAAAATTCTCAAGAAAATACATGCAAACAAAATCAAGAACACATCAAAAGTTAACCTTGACAATCAAGTCATCTTTATACCAGCAATGTAGGAATGAGTCAACATACATAAGTCAATAAATATAATCCACTGCATAAACAAACTCAAGGGCAGATACCACATGTTAATCTCCTTATATACAGAAAAAGCCTTTGACAAAATCCAACCTCCCTTTATAGTAAACATCCTCAAGATTACAGGAAGCCTGCAGTTTGTGAAAATCTAAGAGGCAGTGAGAGGATTTGCTGAGAAAGCAATTGCTTCGAGATGGGTCCACAATCAAGAGGAGGCCCATGTTGTGGTTTCCCATAGCTTCAGGGACTGTAGTCCAGGGACTGTAGTATCTTTACAAGGTGACTATGAAGGGTGAATTTATTGTTTTTAGACTAAGTTGATGTAGAGAGCCAATACTGATGAAATATCTATCACAAGTCAACTAAACAGGGGACAAGTATGAAGAGATTCTTAGTTCATGCAGCAAGAGATGAGTATGGGTACTGAGGGACAGTTTGGTTGGTAGCCCTGTCCTTTATAATTAGAAGGCAATCCCACCACCCTCTGAGGGCAAACAATGTAGACTCATAGCCCCAATGCTGAAGTTAGATTCTTCAATAGGCAAAGCCATCTATCTGCTGCTCACTGTTGAAAGGATGAGACCTCTGAGCTCAGGTCCACTGAATTATTCAACTTCCACAACTTGCTTCTTCCCACAGGGTTTTTATGCACACCGGGATTTCAAAGCAGTAAGATCGGTCTTCAGATCTCTGTGCTATGTCTCGCTTCCCTTACCCAGTACCCTAGGGAGACATTCCTTGGCTTGGATATTAGCCACATCAGAGTGAACAAACTTAGGAGTCTCTGGAGCCTGAGAGAACTTGCTACTCCCACAGGCTGTACAGCTGAATGCAGCCCCAAGAGGCTCTTGATATGTAAAAAAAGAGAAGCTCCCAAAGTGAAGACAACCTTATCAGACCTTTGATGCTTGACCTGCCTGAGTTCTTAGATACCCTAAATGGTAGGAAAGTAACATAACTCAGCTTCAACTGACCACTATCTCCAGCTCTCAGACGCCAAGATTAAAAGGCCCTGAAAGAAAGCACTGCAGCTTGTTTTCCAATATATATATATATTTTCTCCCAATACATGGATACTGGTTTCATTTATTTTTAAGACCTTCAGGTTGCTATTATTTATTTATTTTTCTATATTTATCTAAGCTCATTTGTGCAATTTTTATGATGAAACCATATTTTTATCTCTTGAGTTTTCATTCGTTAATTTTTCTTTAATATACCCCTCTTTTTTCCTTCTCTCCTTCATTTATCTATATTTTATTTTATTTTTATCCTAAATAAATTTTAACTCCCTAGCTTATTTTAAATTATTATTATTGTTAACACTTTCTGTTAAAAGGTCATTGGTGCTATATATGGTATTTGACTTCAAGAAGCAAGCAAACAAACAGCCCCATGGACTAGAAATTCAAAAAAAGGAACTCGAGATTTTGAAAAAGCAAAACAAAAGAAACCAAATCAAAACAAAACAAAACCTTTCCAAATGAGATTTTTCAATAAAAAAGAGATTGTAGAAAATATCATGAATAGAGTATCTGAAGCAAAAGAAAATACATCAAAGGTGGAGCAAATGCCATGTTACATTTTGAAATGAATAAAGAAACATGAAACACTACATTTTTGTGTAGACAGGAGCAACCAAAACAACTGCGAAATAACCCAGGCAATAAAATATAGAAAAAGCCCTGGCAATACCAACTATATCATTAATGACATTAGAAACGTAAGACCATAGGATACGAACACAATAAAGCTAGATTGAAAAGTTAATGAACCTAACAATATTTGTGAATAGTGGAAAAGCAAGGTGTGCTTGCAGCGAGTGAAGGAGAAGACGCAGAGCAAGAGAAAGGCTACATGCAATGGCTGTGGAAGAGACAAGAGCAAGGGAAGTCCTCCTGGGAAATGGAGGACTTAAAGTTACTAATTAGAAAGAGTCAGTACAGAAAGAATTGAAAGGGGGAAGAATTTCTGAAAGCTACATTGACAATAAAAATAGGATATCTGAAAATTGTAGAGAAAGGGAGAAGCAGTTCATCAAAAAGAAACAAGCCAAATGGAACCCATCTATCTCTAACTCCCCCCCGCCCCCTTTTCCAAAGGAAATGTGGATTTTTCTGATTGAGGATGCTGGAAGTTGCAGTTTTGGTGAGACAGTGATCTTTCTGGTTAGCAGTAGAGAGGAATTCCCTCTTGTTAAGACATGGAGAACAGTGGACAGGTGCCATTTTGAGAGGAATCTGTTGCTCAAAAGTGAGCTATCCTTGGAGCTGAGAATTGAGAACAACCACAAATCAAGGAGATTGAATTGAACTTGGCACAGCCTCAGAGTGAGAGACAGCCCTGGGAAGCAGTTGTAGAAAGTGGGAGAGCCAGACATTGACAAGCTAAAAAGTGCAGGCTGCATGAGTCTTTATTTAGGCACTGAAATGCATATCCCTGTATTTCAGGGAGCAGATCTCATCAGCTGAGAATAACACTGGAATTTAGTAGCCCCTGCCTGAGGTCAGCAGGTGGAACACTCTCTGGAGCCATTTATCTGCCTTTCACTGCTTTGGAGTCTGAGAATTCCGAGGTACATCCATCATAGATGGTGATTAATACTCAGAAGGTCTTGAATGTACAAAGGCAGAGCCTTCATCTGACAGATCTCAGTGCTGGGGTTGCTTCCCACATTCCAAAAGCGTTTAAGAGATATCACCAGCTAGAACATCAGCCACTCTAAGGAATATTATCTGGGAAGACTTGGGAGGGAGAGAGAAGCTGTCCAGCTCATAGACAGCAAAGTTAGCATGGCCAGAAAAGGCTCAGGTACACAAAAAAGGGAATTGATTAAAATGGAAAATAACCAGAGAGACATCTATTATGTGTCTAATACAAGATAAACAGCAGCACAGCTCACAGGAAAGAGAAGAATGTACAAGTTCAGTTGACTAGATTTATCATAATTCATGTTGTGAGCAGCTAGAAAGAAGCAGATCCAATGCCTCTCTCTTTCCTTTTTTACTTACTTTTCTTTCTTTCTGACCCTCTTGCCTCCCCTTTCCCCTCCTTTATTTTTTATGTGTATGTGTGTATGTATGTATGTATGTATGTATGTATGTATGTATGTATGTGTGTGTTTGTACATATGCATGCTGTATTTTCCTTTTTCAGCAGCACTGTGGATTGACTCTATGGCCTCACAAATATTAAATTAGGATTCCAAGAAGCCACATAAAAACTGGATATAATGATGCATGTCTGTACCCTAACACTAGGGAGTAGAAATGCAGTAAGACCCACTTAGCCAAATCAATTAGTTCAAGGAAAGAACCTGTCTCAAAAACAATAAAGAATAAATAAATTGAAGAATTTATCTGATAACTAATTTTTGAACTCCACATGCACATGCACACGTACAGACACTCACTCCAATATGCATACCAAACACATAAAACAAGCAAGACAGCATGATGTTTTCATAAGATAATAACTCCCCAATTATCACAGGAAACCAACAAGAAGACATATAGCTGAGTGTGTTTTCAAACAATATCCAACTCTTTGTAGTCTTCAAGAAACATGTGTTTTTGTAAATAAAAATAAGCTGAGAATCAAAGGATGAAGGTCGATATATCAAACAAATGCAAGCTGAAAATAAGCATCTATACCTATTCTGATATCTGCTAAAGTAAAATTCTAACTAAAAGTAATCAAAAAAGATAAAGAAGGCCATTCATATTAATAAGAGAAACAAATCATTAAGAAATAAAGCAAGAGGCTGGAGAAATGGCTTGATGGGTAAGAATGCTTGCTGTTTGACAGGAGTTTAAATGCCCAGCATCTGTGGAAAAACTGGGTGTGGTCCCATGCTCTCGCTGTAACCAGAGCACTGAACAGGTGGAGTCAGAAGGATCAGTGGATTTCGTTGGCAGCTAGCCCACCTCCATGTTTAATCAAAGAGCTTCTAGCAAGGAATTAGAGTAGAGCTTTATGGAAATGGAACCCTAGTCTATGTTTTCCTTTGGCTTATTTGTAAATCCAGGGTACTTACAAACACACACACACACACACACACACACACACACACACTCACTCACACTCACACATGCATACTCATAAATGTCTTACATAATTACAGCATACATACATTGATGCTATAAAGATATAGACTGAATATTGTGGCTCTCCCCATATAGCACATAGATATTGTTAAAATACCTATCTGTACTCTCATCTTTAAATACATCATCCAAACTTAAAATCATCAGAAAGAAGACAGAGTTAAACAATATCATAGATGAATTAGACTTAAAAGATATCTAGTATATATAGTCCCCCCAACAAGGATAGACTACACATTCTTTGCACTAGCTTATGGAATCTTCTTTAAAATAGTCTAATTTTTAGACCACAAAGCAACTCTTAACACTTTAAATATTTCTTTGTATTATATCAGATAATGTTGTTAATAAAACTAGAATTAAAGGGCAAAAGAGAATGCACAAATGCTGAGATAATGAACTTTTGATTGATCAGTGGGTCTTTGAAAACATCAGTAATAAAATGGAAACAACAGAATCTTGAAAATGAGCAAAAATTAAGAAACTCCTTTGAAAGCAATATAGATAAGGCAGCAGTAAGAGTAAGGTTTACATGTATGAAGGATTACATTAATAACTCAGATTTTAAGCAAATACAGTGGTATACTACAATATTTTACAACAGAAACAATACAACATTAAAAGCAGTAGATAGCAAGAAATAATAAATATCAGGGAAAATAAAACACAGTACATAGTATTAATCAAGCAAAAGTGAACTTTTCAAGAAGACAAGTAAGAATAACAAACTCTTAGGTAGGTTGAGCAAAAGAGAGAAAAGGTCAAAAGTTATAAAATTGAGGGCCAAAGGGGTGCTGTTAGAAAAAAATTGTAATAAAATCCAAATGATCACTTGGTAATATCTTGAAGTCTTCTATTCCCCAACCTTAAAAAAAATATATATCAATATCTATGAACACACACACACACACACACACACACACACACACACACACACACACACACACACACACACACACACACACACATATATACAAACAAAATTATACCAAGAAGATATAACAGATCTATAACAAGCAATGATATTGAAATAGAAATAAAACAAAAATTCTCTCCTCATGAAAAAGCCCAGAATTAGATAGAGTTACTGCACAACTCTACCAAAACTTTAAGGAAGATGGCACAAAATAGAAAGGGAGAAAATGCTATCAAACTTATTACAGGAAGCCCATAATATTCTGGTACTAAAACTTAAACTGGATAATCACACACACATACACACACACACACACACACACACACACACACACACACACACACAGAGAGAGAGAGAGAGAGAGAGAGAGAGAGAGAGAGAGAGATCAGAAAAACATGAATTTTGCTAATGAATACTAATGGAAACGTTTCAAGAAAAATTTTTGAAAACTTAATTCATGAACTTACGAAGAGGATCATTCACCATGAACAATTTGAGTGAATCCTAGGCAAAGAAGTTTAGTTTAACATACATAATACAATAAAAGCTTGTACATGTTTTATTGAAAAAATTCTATCATGTTGTCACAAAGATCAATCTTCACTTTACTTTTTGGTTATATCTTTATTTGGTATTGGTATCAGAATAATAATGACTTTGTAGAAAAGGGTTTCAAAGCATTCCAACCTTAACTATCAGAGGAATGCAGATCCAAGTGCTTTGAGATTCCACTTCATCCCTGTCAGACTGGTTATCATCAAGCATATAAATGACAATAATACAGGCCCTGATATAGGGAAAGAGGAACCCTTACACATACTTTTTGGGAACGTGAAATAATCCAACCAGTGTGGATATTAGTCCAGAGACTTCTGAAAAGAAAAAAAAAGCAATAACAAAAAAAATAAAACTAGCAGATAACTGAGCTATATTGCTCTTGGGTATAAAAATATAAAGCATAAAAGGTTTTATGGTAAAAAGATACCTGTATATTCATGTTCACTGTGATACAATTCATGTGAGCAAGGATGTACAGCCAACCAGAATGTCTATCAGCTGATGAATAGTTCAAACAAAGATGTGAGACAAATCCACAATAGAATTTTATTCAGCAGGAAAGAAAAATTAAATCATAAAATTTGCAGGTAAATGTATGCAAGTGAAAAAATATGTATTGGACTAGGCAACTGAGGCCCATGAAGTCCAGCTCCCTACATATTTCATATGCTCAGTCTAGATTCATTTTTAAAGTTTTTTTGTTTGTTTGTATAACTTAGGACCTTTGAGCGGATTTGGAATCTCGAAAGCAGCCATGGTGTGGTGGGAGTGTGACTGACGCCGGATGGAACGTGAGATGGCTGGAGCTGAAGCTGTTCTTCCTAACATTTGGTAGACACCCTTTAGCTATGACATGTGTCTGAGGGTGGGGTGATAACCAGATCCACACGTTTGTCTAAGGGTCCCTCAACAGGCCACTGTGGACAGGGTAACAGGTGCAAGAGAAGTGTTCCCTTCCTACTCTGTCATTAACCATCATCTGAATTTGCCTCAAGAGGAGGCAGTGGGGAGAACTGCACAAGTTGGGCAGCAGTCATGACAGTTGTTTTCCTTTCTGCTGCTTTTTTGACAATACTTGTCCAAGAGCAGGACTTCAGCTGGATCTGGCCAAAGTTATGTTGAGTTTTTGGTGGGTTTTTTTTTTTTTTTTGCACTATGTATCTAAGAGGGCTCAATACTTGGAGTCACACATTTGCTCAAGACCATTTCATTGTGTCCTAGCAGAAAGAGGGACTGTGGTGTTGGTTATACCCTCATCATGTTAATGACAGTTGTGTGAGGATAGTTTTAGGGGGCAAGACAGCAGAAGCCATTTTAGTACCTACATAGTCCTGCCTCTGTGCCCACAGAAGGCTTTTCACACCCTTGGATTTTTTTATCCAAGTCCCTCATCATTTGGTTTTTAAGTGGAGGCCTTCTTTCCCTTTCATGTTAAAACACCCACCCTTTATAGTGCAGGATATCTAGAGGTCATGGGTTACAGCTCGGCTGAGTCAGATTCACAAGGGAGCTACCCTCCAAATTAGTGCAATATATAACCCGTGGATATTTTTAAATGGGGGGATTTCTGACCCCTAGAGAAGTTTAAACTTACTTAAAATGACTTTTCTTTTTACCTCCCCCTCCTCTCTCCCTCCCAGATAACTCTCTCCTTTACTTCCCAGAGATTATTCTCTTACCCCTACTGAGTAGTACTGTAGCATCCATACTTTGCTTTAATCTTCTTTCTTCTTGAGTTTCATATGGTCTGTGTGTTATAGCGTGGGCATTCCAAGCTTCTTTTTGGCTAATATCCATTTATCAGTGAGTACATACCATGTGTGTTCTTTTATGACTAGGTTACCTCACTCAGGATGGTATTTTCAGGTTCCATCCATTTGCCTGAAAATTTCATGAAATAATTGTTTTTGATAGCTGAGTAGTACTCCACTGTGGAAATGTATGACATTTTCTGTATCCATTCCTCTGTTGTGGGACATTTGGGCTCTTTCCAGCTTCTGGCTATTATAAATAAGGCTGCTATGACTATAGTGGAGCAGGTGTCCTTGTTATATGTTGGAACATCTTCTCAGTTCAGATACAGAAGGAGATGGGGGAGAAATACAGATGGTCAGAAATTCAAAAGTAGGTGGGATGGATCCCTAGGTGGGGCAGTCTCTGGATGGCCTTTCCTTCAGTTTCTGCTCTACTCTTTGTCCCTGCATTTTCTTTTGACTGGAGAATTCTGGATTAATATTTTTGAAGTGGGTGGGTGGCCCCATCTCTCAATGGTGGTTGAGGCTATCCATTGAATATGGATACATATTCTACAGGTTCTATCTCCCCTTTGTTGGGTATTTTGGCTAAAGTCCCTGTTGGGTCCTGGGAACCTCTTGGGTCCATGGCATCTGGGACTCTCTAGTGGCTACTGCTAGTTCAACCTCCCCCACTGACACACACTTACTTTCAAATTCCTGACCTCTGTATTACACTTTAATTCATATGTACATATACATATACATATATATACATTCATGTGTATACACATATACATATATAAATAATCATAGTATTTGTTAATCATATATAATTATTTATATGTATATATATGAGAACTGAATTCAGGTCTCTGTAAGAACAAGTGCTTTTAACCATTGTGTCACCTCTCCAACCCTTCCTTTCACTTTTTGAAAATGTGTCTTTGTTTTTGTCTTTGTTTTGCTTTTTTAAAATGCTTGTGATGGTTGTTCTAAAGGCATTTCACAATAACTCTAATGCTACTACAATGCTGGGCATTTCTTGTGTTGGTGTTTGTCAATTCATATTGCTTTTTGTTTTCTGTTTCCTGTTTCTGTTTTGACAACTAGCTTTTAACTATCAAACTATGATAAGTCATGAAATGCAATTATTTTAGTAAAATACACTCAAGGTTTGCTTTTTACAATTAAAGATAATAATACATCATTTTTATTGGCACATTTAAAAGTTTCTGAAAAGAATCTTTCTGTAAAAATTTCTGTAAAAATTTTTCTGTAACAAATTTTCTCTGATGTGTGAGCATCACAGTTTCTGTTCTTTTACTTCATAATCAAGTAATGTTTGATGGAGATTTGCTTGAGTACCAAGAATTCTCTCTGTATTTTTAGACTGTGTCTGTCCCGTGGCATTTTAAAAACACTTTTCTAGACTTGCTTCAAGTCTGGCTTTCAACCCATTGTGAAAGGTTGAGGTCTTGGGTCTTGCCTGAATGAGAATGTGTTTTGCCTGGGCATGTGCATGAGTTTCAAAATTCCTTTGTTCACAAAGTTACAGTTATGCCAGAATGTTCCAATTTTCCAAATACTTTCCTATGAGATTTTCTTTTATGCCTCGAGTGTCTGTTCCTAAGTGTAGCATCAGTTACTTTGTCACTTTGATGCAGATCTTATAAGTTGTACCCACTAATTTTTCACTTAAATTTCAACTTAAGAGAAACAAAAACCTTTGTGAGCGTTACCAGTGTTTCTAAGATAGGATAAATTAGCTATAAAGATTTATCTAAGAAGGTTTCTTGCCTTTTTTCCCCCACACATATTAGCTCTCTTACTGATCCTAAAACTAAAAAACATAATACAAAAATAAAAAGAAAAATGTTATAAAATGTGTGTGCCTGGTACAAAAAATTTGAACCTTAGGAATTAGGAATTTATGCTATGGGGTAACGTAAAATAACTAACAATGAGTACTGGAAACACAGGCACAAAAATTAGGAACAAATATGGTTATAAATAGACTGTAAGTTTAAAAATAATTTTGAAAAACAATTAAAGATAATCAAATAAAAACAGTAATCATGGGTTTATGTCTTAGTTTACTATATGAGTCAAATATAAAACTAGGAATTATCTGTGATATATATGAAGAAAAAAATAAAAATGAAAAATTATTTTATTTAATGTTAGGATTATTCAATAGAATGTGTACTGTCTGAATCATTGCTAAACAACAAAAACCACATAGGTATGTATGTATGTATGTGTATTTTGTGTACATTTTCAACATTTTGTTAATTTATTATAATAGAAAATGAAATAGACTGAATATCTTCAAATATTTAAATCTGGAGATTAAATAATGTACTTAAATCTTCCATGAATTATTTCTATAAGTGAGTAAGTTTCGGGTGAATTTTAATTGAATAACCTGAAAATGAAGGTTAAGATATCACTTTTGGCAAGCACCAATGGTGTACTTTCAAAAGACCGTTAATCCATTTACAGGTTGCAATCTATGGTAAAAATTAACTGCAACTAGAAAGCAACCTGGTTAAAAAACACAAAGTTGTTCTTAGATCAAAGAAAAAGTAAAAACTGTGACCACTACTCAAACAATAAGAACACTATTGTGTATTTAAAGTCAAAGATCAAAACATCACAATAAGTAGCAACTTAAAAGCCTTCTCATGTTTTAATTAAATAACATTTCATTGTTAAAAAGAAATAAAAATAAATTTTCTTGAAGAGTTAAGAACAAAACACAAAGTAATTCTAAGGCATGCAGGAAAAGAGAAATGACCCAAAATAAGGAACTAAAGTTTAAGAGAATATAAAATAAAAGAATGGGTAAATTTAACGAAGCAGACAGTTGGAGAGAAAAAGAGAAACCAAGAGACAGATAAAGCAAACAAATGCACAGAAAGTATCATAAATGTGGATTTATCAATAAACATGGATGATTCAGGGTCGATGTTAGAGAATCATGTACATAGTACTGGCCTAAAAATAGAAATTGGTGAAATGAATAATGTCTGGGAAAATGAAAATTACTAAAGTTGACTAAAGGGAAAATTTTAAAAGTAAAGAGTGGCCATGGGAAAAATATAACCATGAAAAATCCAACTACAATAAAAGACCTAAAATGAATAAAAATGTCATCAGAGTCACATACTCACGTACTGTTTGTGTAACTGTAAGTTTGTACAACAAATATTTTTCTCCAAGACTTCATAAATATTTTATAAATGCTTATCATTTTTAACGCAGTAATCCCACTTGTGTAAGAATTTCCTAAGTAATGTTTATCTAAGATATATTATAGAATAAACTATACCAAAATTCCAGAGCAAAGAGGTTATAACTAAACCTCCTTAGTGGGAAATTACTATGTATATGAGAGAGAAAAGAAAAGATTTTTTCAGAAAATATAAGGGTTTAACTTGGCACAACTAAAACTTGAAGCAAACACAATGATTACCTATGAATACTGAAGAATACTGAGTAGACATGTTATGATATTATAGAGTTAATTTGAGAGGAAGTGGGGATGAGAAAGGTACGTGGGAGGGTTTGTAAGGAGTAGAGTCAAGGTGGGAATGCTGTAATTGTATTTTAATTTTTAAAAAAGTCTAAAAGGGTACTCACTGAGATGAATTTAAAAGGTCAAAAGGAAGCCTTAAAAAGAGAAGACAGATAACATAAAAAATGTTAAATCTTCATCTTGTAATCTTGTCATTAAATTCTATTTTATCCCTGCCCCTTGCCATATGCTGATACATATTTGTATTTTAGAAGCTATAATAATACAGCATTGTTAGAAATATATGTGTTCATTTTTGTGCGTATGCATCCATGTGTGCAAAAGAAGGGCCAATGACGTTTGTGAAATTCATAAAAAACAAAGTTATGAAGTGTGAATAACATAAAAAGCTTAGTTTCTGTAATATTCTTTTAAAAAGAGTTCCTGCAAACAGTATATAAAAAGAGGAAAAAAGAAGCTTATATCTTAAACTTGGATTTAGCTAGAAGTTCCCCTGAGTATTAGCTGCATGAAACTAAAAATAAAGCATCATTTTATTACTAGGAATGTAGTTTGCTTTTATGGATTAGGTCTCATCAATTCTCTAAATCCTCGTCAGAGTCATGGCATCTTATAGATAATCTAGTATAACACATAGTCCCCAAAAGATACTAGGAAGGGAGTTTCTCTAAGAGAAGAGGACTGGTGTCCTCCACCGCCCTTACTCAGCATACGAAAATGACTCCACTACTGAATGTGACTGTAATACTGTGTCTCATAATATGAGAAAATGAGGCATGGCTACTTTGGGGTTTTTTTTCCTGTTTAAAAATAGTTGTTTGTTTAAAAATGATAGTAAATGGGAGGCATATTTGGAAAACTGTCTTGAAACTTAGAAATGAATTTATTTTGTCAATGAGCATTCATTTGCTTCAGAAGCAAGATAGAAGTTAGATATTAAAGACAATTGTTTTGTAATTTAAAAACAAATCCCATGCTTTCAAAGAATGCGTTTAACCAATTTATACTTCTGTACTTTCAAAACAAGATATGAACATCTCCAAATATATTTATTTGTCACTTCAATTTTATTTTCTATTGTCAAGGTGAATTTTTTTATTGTCGGTGTATTCAAGTCATTTTTCCAAACTAGAAACTTTTAGGTTAATGAATGGGGGTATGCCATTAACAGATTAACAGGCATCCACAAAGAAGCTTTTGCATCTCTGAGTATGTGTAATTTAAGAAATTTACAGGCTGTGGGTATACCTAAGTTGACAAGTTATTTCCTAGAATTCACAAAGCCCTGAGTTCCATCTCCAGCAGTATATAAACTACTCGAGATAGCACAAGCATGTGATCACAACATTTGGAGATAGAGACAGGAAGACCAAAAGTTCAAGGTCAGTCTTGGCTACATAGGATATTTGAGATCAGCTTGACTTAGAAACCCTGTCTCAGAAAATAGAGAAAAGGGAGGGGACAGAAAGAGAGGGAGAGAGAAACACAGAAAAAGAAAGAGGAAGAGAGAGGAGGATGTGGCAGGGATGGAGAGAGAAAAGGAAAACAATCTATTTCTAAACACCGAAGTTAAACAACTTACTGGTGGAATCAATCTGATCAGTTTTCAATTCAGTATGGGAAAATAAGCTCAACATGAACCTTAATGATCAAAATCAACTACTTTGGTTGAAGTGCTTAACTATATTTTATGTACATGTTTTATTTCCATTAATAAAATCTATGAAGGGATTATTTATTGTCTATACTAAACTACAATTTTGTGTAAGTTTAATAAACCTATTAATTTTTTATTTATTAGTATATTCTACTATGGAAACATTTCAAGTTCTTCCTCATGTAAATTATCTAAAATCTTAAAATATTTATTTTTTATGTATTGCTATTATTATGGGGGCATGTGTACCAGGATGTGGGTGCAAAGGTCAGAGAATGTGTTCTGTCTTTCCACCTATTATTTGGGTACTTTGGATCAAGCTAAGGTCACCAGATTTGTATGGCAAGCACCTTTACCTGCTAAGCCATCGTATGGACACACAAGAATGTCGAGTGACTTAATATTTCACATCTGCTTATCATATGCAACAGACAAGGGAATTAAAATTAAATTAAGCATGTACATTTACCATAAGAAGTTTCAGTGTCCTCTTTTCAGACTAATGTTACTAAAAATTACACCTTATGCTTTTCCTACTTGCGCATATAGTTGTCTAGAATACTTTCTGTATCATTTTAGGCCATCTCTTAAAATGCATTCTGTCTGTCATTGTGGACCCAACCAAAGTGTTATAAGCTACTGGAAACTGGAAGGAAATAAAATAATAAAAACATGCAATGCCTGTGTATTTTAGGTGAGTCTCAATATTAAAGTTTTACTGAAAGTAGAAATTTGTAAATTAAGATTCTAACAGCCTTACCAATCTGAAATTAATTAATGACACATAACCTCTTGCTATTCAAAGTTTTATCATACATGCTTGTCAGTTTCATCATTAATTTACAAAATAAAATTAATATAACTCTCATGTAAAACAAAGCATTAATATCCTAAGAGTAAAAGCATGAACTAGTAGAATAAATTGCAGTTAATATTTATCTAACAACCAGAAGCTTGTACCAGCAGGTTCTAAAATAAAAGGAACAGGTGGTGTTGGTGGGGGTGGTAGAAGGTAGAGACCAGAGACACAAACCTGGTAGATTTGATAGCAGTATAATTTTAAAGGACCATGTAGCAAATGTTGTATAAAGAATTGACGGCAAATAACCTTCAGATAAATCATGTTAGTATGTTCTATGTGCAGATTATTAACATAGGTAAAATGTTTTTCCAAATGAAAGCGAAAAAACAATAATATTAAGGACAGCATTGGAAGCAAAGATTTATAACTGGAAAAGTTACAATTACTCATGCTAGCTTAAACCAGTTTATATCTTAGCAAATGTCACTGAGGATTTTTGTTGTTAGGAACTTTTTGTTTGCTTATTTTAAGAAAGGGTTTCATTATCTAGCTAAGAATCAACTATAACCCACAATTTCTCCCTGGCCATCTTCCCAAATGCTTGAATCACAGCCTAGTACCATGTCCAGTGCAATATCACAGTTCTGTACTAAAAAAAAGTTAAATTTACCAAATATTGCCCTTGAATATTTAATTCCTAATAGATATGGTATATACTATTTGGACTGTTAGTCTGTAACTGGGACAATGTCTTTATTGATGCAGAAATATGTTGATAATATGGTGCTGAATTGTGAAAAGGGTCATAAAACCATGAAGCATATGCATGACTTTGTATTTTATTTATACAAACATATTAAGTTGAGAAAATAAAATGACAAAGAAGAAAAACATTCCATCTTCTTTCTCCTCTATTACCTTTCAATCACAAAGCATCCATTACTTGTAAAGCAAAACAAACAAAATTGTGAAACAAATTTGAAGTACTGTAACAAAATAATATAGCATTAGGAAGAGGCTTACATTTACCAATGCAAAGAGATGCTTATATTTCAAGAGAGTTCTTACAATTATCCTTGCAAATTAACAGATCTGGAGAAAACACTGAGAGTTTCCATTACTTTAGTGCCCAAAGCTTACAAAGCAGCTGCCTGAAAGAGAGGCACTGCATCGTCACATATGCACCTATGGTGCACGCATACATGTGTGGCTATGTAACAGCATCATCACTTAAGTATGTTTGCACTATCGCTGGTCATATAGTATATGTACGTAGATACATTTTGTAGGATTTGTCCAGATTCTAACACCATGACTTATTTTGCATGTTGAAACATTTTTCTGTCCGAAGACCATATTATTAGATCTCAGAAAAGGTAATTAATATGACATGGCCAGTATATTTCATAAAGTGTTTGAATGATTTTCTGTTATCTTTTGAAATATTCCTCTATTTCATTAGATTATAATAGAATGATACCCTTTCTCCACTACTTTGCCTCCCTCCAAGACTTCCTCATACCTATTCTCGCTGTTTTTTGCCTTCATGCCCCCACTGTTTTACACACTGTTGTTACATATGTATGTGTAGTCTGTTGCATTTAAATACCAAAGGTCCTCTCAGGAATTAATTGAAACTTATTGATGGATTATTTTTGACGCCACATTTCTTTTGGGTAGACAACATTTATTTTTCTTTAGAAAATTATTTTCTTACTCTATAAATATATTGCTTCTTTATTCATGGACATAGAATTCATATTATCACATAATATTATGAACATTTTTAAATCTCATATACAAAATGTTCAGTTACCTACAACCACAATTATACTATGTACCTGCCAGTCCAGCTCACATATCTTATGTGAGCCATTTCAGGCTAGGATTTGCTGGGAAGCTCTGCTAATCCCAATTTTTCCAGAAACTGATTATTCTCTACTGACTTGGACTATGGTATCAAACTGCGCTCCTTTTCCTCACTCTTTTTTCTTTGGTAGTAAATATACTACCCCAAGTAACGTTATTTCTCTGAAACTAGTAAAGGTCCATGAGCAAGTAGAATCACAGAAGCCTCTTGAGGCTTAAACCCTCAAATAGTTCACTCTTCTGCCTGCCTGTTTCTCCACAACGGCGAACAATCCAACCCTACCAAGATGTGAATTTGGGAGGATATGGAGGCAATGTGGTTCTCAGGATGGATGAGGAATCTGAAACAAAAATAGGCACCAAACCTTAGACTACCTAATTAATAAAATGATTATTTCAAAGTGAATTTCAATGACAGCTATGCTATTCAACCTTGTATGGTAGCACATTCCTGTGATCCTAAGAACTTTGGAGATAGGAAGATCACCAATAGTAAGGCTATCGTTAGAGTAAGGGACTGCTGAAACTGCTTTGTCTGAGTATTTCTTGCACATTCTATGGCTCGAATAAATAAAAACATTTCTTTTTCTTCTGTTTTTATTGGATTTTTTATTTACATTTCAAATTTTTTATTTACATTTCAAATTTATTCCCTTTCCCTATTTCCCATCCATAAACCACCTAAGGCGCCCATGTCATGTATGTTCAGGAAGATCATTATAATCATCATAATTGTGTGTATATAATGATAAAAGTGTGATGGAAGTACAGAAGACAGATTACACAAACACCCTAAAGCTTGAAGAATCTTGAGGCCAGTGAAAAAGGAAGAAAGTGAGCCAATGAAAGTCAGAACGATGATGGGTAGAAGAAATTTCTTGTTGGTTCTTAAAAATTACTGATAACCTACTAGGATCAAGGAGACAGAAACAGTCACATTAAAATTATCTGTTCATGGTGACCTTAAGGACCTGAGAGTCTAGTAGCAGTTGAAAGCATAAATAAGTAAGGTTTCTAAAATATAAAATAAATTCAATTAATAACCCATTGGTTGATATTTATTAACTGGGTATTTGTAAATATTTATACAATGGAAATATGAGAGATAATTTGGAAGAAGAAAGAGTGAAGGCAGGGAAACTAATTGAAAGGTTGTTGAAATATGAAATGAGGTCATCTGGAGTTAATGTAATCTGAGTTGAGTTAGGATTTAGAGTGATTTTTAAAGAAGATTTATCAATATTGGGTAGTGTTGGATTTGGGTACTGAATGACATCATGAAGAACGATGAACCAAGGCTAGGCATATACAGATCAAGTAGAAAAGGACTCAGAACTCTAAGTTTTTACATGTGGAACAGACATTTGATAGACAAAGAATTATGTGTAAGAATAAAATCTAAGCTATTCTATAAATTGGAAAGTCATAGTTTATGATGAAAAACGAGAGCAAATAAGGCTACTTTTCTATTATTAAAACAGAACTCAAGGTTTTTGTTGTTATTTTAACAAACCATAGTCTCACTAGGTAATTTGGACATTAGGAAGCTATTATTTGTCTACTATTATTATTCTTTTACTCTCTGGTAAACATTTAAAATAATTTGTACCTGAAGATAGCAAGGTATGCACTCACTAATAAGTGGATATTTGCCCAAAAGTTCTAATTACCCAAGATACAATCAACAGACCACAGTGAAGATGCTTCAGTCCTTCTTAAAGGGGGGAACAAAAATATTCATAGGAGAAAATATGGAGACAAAGTTTGGAGCAGAGACTGAAGGAATGGCCAATCAGAGCCTGCCCCACCTGGGGATCCAGGCAAATTATATACAGCCAGCAAATCTAGACAAGATTGCTGAAGCCAAGAAGTGCATGCTGACAGGAACCTGATATAGCTGTCTCCTGAGAGGCTCTGCCAGAGGTAGCAACAAACCACTGAACTGAGCACGGGGTCCCCACCGGAGGAGTTAGAGAAAGGATTGAAGGAGCTGAAGGGGCTTGCAACCCCATAAGAACAACAATACCAACCAACCAGAGCTCCCAGGTACTAAACCACCATCCAAAGAGTACACATGGACAGACCCATGGCTCCAGCTGCATATGTAGCAGAAGAAGGCCTTGTCAGGCATCTTTGGGAAGAGAGGCCCTTGGTCCTGTCAAGGCTGGACTGCCCAGTGTAGGGGAATGTCAAGGTGGGGAGGTCAGAAGGGGGGTAGTTAGGGAGGGGGAACACCCTCATAGGAGAAGGGGGAGGAGGTCACCATGAACAGATAATTTTAATGTGACTGTTTCTGTCTCCTTGATCCTAGTAGATTATCAGTAATTTTTAAGAACCAACAAGAAATTTCTTCTACCCATCATCGTTCTGACTTTCATTGGCTCACTTTCTTCCTTTTTCACTGGCCTCAAGATTCTTCAAGCTTTAGGGTGTTTGTGTAATCTGTCTTCTGTACTTCCATCACACTTTTTATCATTATATACACATGATTATGATGATTATAATGATCTTCCTGAACATACATGACATGGGCGCCTACCTTTTTTAAAAAATTTCTTTAATCTATTTTTTACAGTCCAGATTTTATCCCCCTCCCAGTCCACCCTCTGACTGTCCCACATCACACCTCCTCCCAGCCTTGTCTCCAAAATTATGTCCCCACCCCACCAATCCTCCCCATCCCTGGAACATGCAGTCTCTTAAGAGTTAGGTGCTTCTTCTCTCACTGAGTCCAGACCTGGCAGTCCTCAACTGTATATGTGTTTGAGGACTCACATCAGCTGGTGTATGTTGAATTATTGGTGGCCTAGTATCTGAGAGATCTCAGGGGTCCAGGCTAGTTGAGGTTGTTGGACTTCCTATAGAGTCTCCCTCCTTCTCAGCTTCTTCCATTTTTTCCCTAATTCAACCACGGGGGTGAGCAGCTTCTCTACATTGGTTGGGTGCACATAGCTGCATCTGACTTTTTCAGCTACTTGCTGGGTCTTTCAGAGAGCAGTCGTGATAGGACCCTTTTTGTGACCACACCATAGCCTCAGTAATAGTGTCAGGCCTTGAGGCCTCCCCTTGAACCATATCCCGATTTGGGGTTATCACTGGCCTCCTTTTTCCAAAGGCTCCTCTCCAATTTTTGTCCCTGCAGTTATTTCAGACAGGAACAATTCTGGGTCAGAGTTTTTGATTGGGGGATGAAAAACCCATCTCTCACTTGATGCTCTGTCTTTCTACTGAAGGTGGACTCTACAAGTTCCCTCTCCTCACTGTAGGGCAGTTCATCTAAGGTTCCTCCCTTTGAGATCTGAGAGTCTTTCACTTTCCAGGTCTCTGGTACATTCCAGAGGGTCCTGCACCTCCTACCTTCTGAAGTTGCCAGTTTCCATTCTTTCTGTTGGCCCTCAGGGCTTCAGTCCTGTACCCCCCCAACCCCAAAACAATACCTGATCATGTTTCTCTCTTGCCCTCTCTGTACCCTTTCCCTCCCTCCCCTCTCCTGTGATTGCTTTCTTCTCCCTCTCAAGTGGGACTGAGGCATCCTCACTTGGGCCCTTCAGCTTGTTAACCTTTTTTAGTTCTATGGATTGCATCCTGGGTATTATGTATTCTTTTTTTTGGCTAATATCCACTTATTAGTAAGTACATACCAGGCATGTCCTTTTGGGTCTGAGTTATCTCACTCAGGATGATATTTTCTAGTTCTATCCATTTGCCTACAAAATTCAGGTTGTCCTTATTCTTAATAGCTGGATAGTATTCCATTGTGTAAATGAGCCACATTTTCTGTATCCATTCTTCCTTAATGGGAAACCTGGGTTGTTTTTAGCTTCTGGCTATCACAAATAAGGCTGATATGAACATAGTGGAACATGTACCCCTGTGGCATGGTGGGGCATCTTTGGGGTATATTCCCAAGAGTGGTATTGCTGTGTCTTTAGGTAGGTCTATTTCCAGTTTTCTGAGGAACCTCCAAATTTATTTCCAGAGTGGTTGTACCAGTTTGCAATTCCAACTTAATGGAGGAGTGTTCCTCTTTCTCCACATCCTCGATAGTATCTGCTGTCACCTGAGTTTTTGATCTTAGCCATTCTGACTGGTGTGAGGTGGAATCTTAGGGTTATTTTGATTCGCATTTCCTTGATGACTAAGGATGTTTAACATTTACTTTTTTATGTTCCAAATTATTTGATTTTTCATTTATTTATGTCTATAGGCACTTACAGTTGGAGAGTTAGGCTGGCTTAATGATTAAGGTAATTTTCTTCTAGTGGCATTTATTCATCTTACTTAGGAAGAATAAAATATGTGAGAAACAGTTTATTTTTGGTTGAAGTTTATAAAGGTGAGTTTTTTCCTCATATAAAATACCAATAACTAACTTGAAGAGCATACCATTTTCTGAAAAGCAAACACTTCCTTCTTACATGTGCTAAATTTATAGCATATTCCAGAATTGTCCAAAGTAAAAGTGAGTAAGTGCTTTTGAACATTGTCTCTGGCAATTTCCCTGACCCTGTTGGGAAGAACCCTGAAGCAAGGCAACACAGCCAAGAGGAAGAGTGATATTTTATTTTAAGACCAAATTCCACTTGGCATCTGTGATGCCATAACCTAATATTTTTTTCTTAAGGAACTAATTTAGATGATCTCCTTTAGAACAGTGACTACTATTTAATAAGTCACAATACAAATATTTTAGTGCTTACATGTAAACTGGTGAGAGATTGACAGAAGACACAGAAACAAGGAGAAATAGAAAGTGAGTTATAACACATCTATTTGAAGTTCACCTGGAATACTTTCCCAATGTGTTGATATGGAAAGTCATTTTGGGGTTCAAGTGCCCAGGTTATACTTCTTGCCTAATTATAAAATGTGTCTGGCAAAACACTTCATCATGTAGGCAAAGGCAGAGTGCACAATGTCTTTCCCCTTTGATGGGATATAAATGGAGTCTTAGAACTCTGAAGTGGATGTAACAAGAATAGTTTCACCATGCTTTCCAAATTTTCTTTCTAACTTCTCTTGAACAGACACGAACAAGTGCTAGTTAGAATTCTTTTCATATTTGAAAGTCGATCATTCATAGCCAGCATGATTTGGATTTTTCAGATACTCAAAGTAAGGCACTGTCATTCCTCCAACATTTAAATGAAGACCTGGAATAACCATGGCAAGATGTTCCTTCCCTGGAACATTTCATTAGTTTCCAGAGTAGCTTGATCCATTGGCATATCCAGCAATGACCTTGGCTTTGTCTATGGGTTAATTGGATTTGAAGAGAGGGTTCAGTATGTCACACTCGGCCTCCAAGATGTTTCCTATGCAAACCTTTGCTTTGGTGAAGCTCAGAATTGATCAATGTTACACTTTCAAGTCTTCTGGTTTCTTTGGGTCAATTCCACATGGATGACATATACTCTATCCAATCCATCAATGCAACTGATTATAAACATAGTTCTTGGAATTTATTGTAACACCTACACTTATACTGACAAATGACATATCAACCACTGCATGCCTGTATTTCATCAGAGAAATCAATTCTTTTACTCACTTACACTCACATTGGTGGTATAATGATGTAGTGCAGCTGGTCTTGGCTATCCTGGGCCTGTTAGTCTTTAGTGGACTCTAAGGAGCGGTGTTGATACCAGATAAAAAGGACATAGCGTATCCTTGCAGTGCTTAATCTAGAGGTTGCCACACAATCTTCCTCTGTTCTTTACTATATCAGGACTCATACCCTCTACCAATTTGTTCTGCATGATGCTGAGGTTATGGTTATAGAAATTCCTTCGTTTAGAAGGAATTATGGAATACCTTGTATTTGGTGGTCCCTAAACTAGAGTTTTTCTAGAACAGCAATATATACCACCCAAGCAGTAGTTGTTTGTGGCTAAAGAAGAGCAGAAGCAGATATGTTGTTCTTAGAGAAACATGTTCTAGGAGAAAGGGAACTATTAATAAAAAGTGATAAATATATTTTGTTAGCTCTGAAACACACACATACAAGTAACATTAAATGGACTTAGCAGGTTATAAATATCAGTAATTGAAGACAAAATTGGATATTGAGGGAGTGAAAGGAAGGAGTAAATGATGTAATTATGTTATAATCTAAAACAGTAAATAAATATTTACAAATGGTTATACTTTAAAGATTTGGGGATTTCCTTAAGATAATGAAAATGGTTGGTTATGGTCATATATATATGGAATGACATAATGTAATGCATATACATGTAAATTATGTACACTATATACATGCACATGTGAGTATATATGCTCATATACGTATTATATATTATAAATAATGTACATATATGTCCATATACCTCTGTGTATACATAATGTATATTATGTCATATATCATAATCATATATGAAATATAAAATATATCATATATCATATATCATATAGAATATTATATAATATATGATTATATCTTATGTATCGCATGTCATATATCATATATGTCATATATATCCCATATCTCATATACAATATATCATATATACTATACCATATATTATATTATACATAAGTTATGCATAATATATAATATTATAAATATGTTTTGTATAATATATAATGTCTTACATTTTATGTTTTATATATATATATATGTTATATTGCAGTATAAATGAGATAATTAACAGACAAACCTGTGGATATCCTAAACAATAATGTTAACTTATCCTATGCATCTCACTGTGGCTTATGTAAGTTCTGTCCTGTTAGCAGTCTACAGTCTACTTTGTTTACCATAGTTGCTTAAAATATTATTTAATTCATAGAAAATACTCAAAGCATTGATAACTATAGTTCATATTTGTTATTCTAGAGCTCAGGAAGCTGAATCCAGAGAATTGCCCTACAGTTTTAAGACAGCCTGGAATGCATAGTGAGTTTCAGACAAGTCTAAGATATGAAGGATAACCTCATGTATTTATGTGTGTATGTATGTATATGTGTATATATTTTATATATATTCACAAAGAAAAACTTAAAATGCAAGCAAATATAAAAACAAGAAAAGCACCAAAACCAAATGTCCAAAATGTGTTCAAATATAAAAATATGCATGATTACCAAAAAAGTAAGTTCCTCTGGCCTTATGGTAAATGGTTTACAGATGTCAATAACCTACTATACATAGTACATATTCCTTAGGTTTCTGTTGGTGTTTTTTTGTTTTTTGGTTTTTGTGGTTTTTTATTTTTGTCTTTGTTTTTATTTTTGTGTTTTGTTAAGAAAATGTCACAGCCCTATAAATTTACTTATTTTTGGTTATTTTGTGCCTTTTTGTTTTATCTGTTTTTTTTGTTTGTTTGTTTTTTTCCCCTCCAATGGAGAGATTTTACAAATTTTTGTGTCAGTTGGTTGGATTTAATGAATGGAAGTGCTAAAGCAACCACTAATAAAAGTATGCAGAGCATCCAAGATATAGTATCAGCCTTGACTTGGATGGGCAGAAGGTAAGTCTTTGCAACAATGCCTGGAAAATAACATTTAACACATCCTGTTGGGGAGCAGGGAGGTGATGGTTACTTTATACTTGGCCAGCAGTACCTGAGCAAGACACAACATTGTGGTAGGCCTGACAATAATGGAGTAGCACTAGCCTGCAGGAGTTGTAAGGAGAAAAGAACCATCTTGTAAGAAAAGCTCTGGTGTAAAAAGAAATGTAGCATGATGGAGTAGTAGAGGGGAATCTGTGGTAAAGTATTAAAATTTTTTGAGAGAAAATTTGTTTCTTAACATAGAAGTTCAGTATTATTTTAAAGGGAGTGTCAGCTGTATATGATGTCCTTTCTTGTTTTCCTACTGTAAGGCATAACATTTATAATATGGGTTTGAATTTAATACGCATAAATTAACCCATTTTATCCCAACCTGAAAGTTTTAGGGGCGATTTTTATTTATTTTTATATAATTTTCTTTTCTTTTTTTTGTTTTTTCCATTTTCTTACACCAGTTTATTTGTCCAAGATTTTTACTTAACTGAAAAGTAACTTTTTCAGTTATTTCTCCTTTTGCAAAAATCCCCAATTCTTCAAAATGGAAGCTTAGATTAAAACATGAAATATTATTTATATTCTTAAGTTGTTTCTCATAGTGTTTGTGCCTTTCACGTATATGGTATTTCAAAACAAAGTAGTAGCAGATGAGGGATCAGAAAGTCTAAAGCCAAAGGGCAAATTAGAAATTAAAGCCCAACTAACCTCTGGGGTGAGAGGTCAGAAGAGGGCGCCGCAGGCGCAGGTTTTAGGAGCATTCCTATCAAGTTGGTGCTTGCCCTTTAAGCCGAAGGGTAGTCAGAATAATGAATTCAAATCATTATTGTTTCAAATAAATACTGGATCTTTTCTCATAAGCAGTTACAGAAATTTTTCACAGATGATACAAATAATCATGATCAAAACTTATTTTATTGAATTTTAAGTTTCTACGTCCAACTCAAAATCTCATCACAATTAGTATTTAAAGACACAAGGTTCTAATCTTATTTCTTAAAATATCTAGTAACTAGAGAAATTGAATAAGACAAACTAACAACCATAATCATTTTTCATATAAATTCAGAAACTCTTGATTAGTTGATCTAAGAATTACATGTAATTCTTTCATTAGAATGAGAATCCAAGGGCTATAGTCACACAATTGGATGTTGACAGAGTATGTTGGGCTGTCCAAGATTTGCAAGTTTTTGGGCTACACTTTCTAATATACCATTGACTGGGTCCATTAGTATCTTATACCTAATTTGTTCATGTATGAGTTAGTCTCATTAAATGGTGAATATATATATATATATATATATATATATATATATATATATATGTATATATAGCATTTTATTTAGAATTGCTTTAAAATAACTCATTTTATTTAATTGCTTTAAAATAGAAGAAATTATATTCTCAATGAGTAAAGCTGAGATATGGGTACATTAGGCCCCATGTTGCCATTCTACTTTTGTGTATATTAAAATATTTCCATCTTCAGCACCTACAAAGAGACTCAGATCTGTTATTCCAGCTCCTAAATCAAGATGGCAGATGGAAACAGAAGAGTCATCCAGAAGCTGGAATTTGCAGTTTGTCAAAAACACAAAGAAAGACTCTGCCTCACAAAGTGGTAAGAACCCAACTCCAAAAGCTATCCTCTGACCTTCACATATATTCTGTAATACTCACATGCTTACACTTACACAACACAAAAACCATCATATACAAGCACACATACACACATGCAAAACAAGTGAGTAATAAAGGTTATAGTAATAATAGCAAATGAACTTTAACAAATCTAATAACTAATAAACTTAAAATGTAAAAAATAATTTATTAAACCTTAAATAATATCTAGTTATACACAGACACAAAATTCTAATGGTCAGATCTAGAGAAGGGAGATTGAGAGTTTGATTACAGAAAACTATATTGAATTTCCAGGAAGATAAGATACATTTTACGTACTTAAACTCAAGGGTCTTATGTGGGCAATGCCATTGTATAACAGTCTTGGACAATGCACATGGCAAAATGCTAACTTAATATCCAGAAGATGCCCTCTTCTCAAAAGCATAAAAGGTAAGTTATTTAGTAAGCAAAAAAAAGTTATAGAACTTAAAATTTAGAATTAGGAGAAGATCATGCTACTCAATTTTGAAATAGCTTTTCTGCTTCAGAAAATTAGATAGAAAAGTCAGCTGTGAGCTCATGAATGACAATAAATTCCTCACTTTTTACGTAAGAGAAGTAGCCAATTTGGTTCAAATCTACTAACATTTAAACACAGTTGCAGTACACTTTAAAGAAACTGGATTCCTTTGGCTTTACATTGATCTTTGCTTTGTTTTGATTTTTTTTCTTTTTTTTTAAATTTTTTTTAATTAACTTGAGTATTTCTTATTTACATTGTTTGGATTTTTAAGGCACCGGTTTGTTGGACATGAACACTTAGACAAACAACTGATGTTTTGAAACAGAAGAAGAGGAAGAGGAGGAAGAGATATAGTAAAGGTCATGAGGAGCCCGGAGATTTTAGAAAACCCAGCTTGTGTGAAGGGTGTAAACATGTTGAAACACACAAGCCACGTGCTTGTAATGAAAAATAGAAATTTGGGCTAATATTTAGTTAACTATTTGAGAGCCAGTTGTAGCTTAAAGTTGATAGAGAGAAATAAGGCCTAAATATGATGCTGTGTAAACGATAAAGATATTGACAAACTTGGTGAGTAAGCTTTATTTTGAATAAAGTAACATGGCTTAATAATAAACCACCAAAGTTTGAATTTTAAAAGAAACGTTATAGACTTCAAAATTCATTGGCATGTTCATTGGTGTCATTCTTGTTCAACTCATGTTTGGATGATCTTATTGGTGAGATTTTTATAGATGTAGCTTTTGGTATTTACGAGAGATACAGCTAATCTCACAGCAAACTCCGATTCCTGGTCTTTTAATGTAATATTGGAAAATGACAAGGTCAGTACTGGCCTAATGAACTATGACAGCTGAGGCTGTGACTAAGAGATTACCTTCAGGGAAAGCATACCCATTGTTGTCAGTGCCAAATGACGAGTCCGAAAACATAAACAATAAATCTAAAGGTTATATATATATATATTTGCAATAAATAATTAGTGATCAAAGAAGCCATGAATTTGTAGAAGAACAGGAAGGGGTGTGTGGGGAGTTTGGATGACAAAAGCTGTAATTATAATGTAGCATATAATTTTAAATATTAACCAAGTAATACTAGAAATTATTTTAATCTTTGCTCAAATGTTATTAATATTATTATTATCTTTATAGTTAATAATTTAATTATCTTGATGCTACAATTTGAAATTTGTATCTTTGTTTGAAATCATTTAAGTAGTGTCTCTTTTTATTTTATGTCCAGAGGTTAAAAAAGCAATGAAACAACAATGCCAACCAACCCAGAGCCTAGGGACTGCTTACTACCCAAAAGACTATAAGGCGGATGACCCTGGATTGAGCCTCATAGGTAGCAATGAATAAATATCCTAGTAAGATCACCAGTGGAAGGGGAAGCCCTGGGTCCTGGTAAGATGAACCCCAGTGAACTAGATTGTTGGGGGGAGGCGACATGGGGGAGGATGGGAGGAACACTCATAGAAGGAGGAGGGGATGTTTGCCCCGGAAACCAGAAAAGGGAATAATATTAAAATGTATATAGCAGAAGACTCAAGTTAATAAGATGCAGGAAAAAATAAAATAAAAATAAAAGAAGTAATGAAGATTAAACTACTTACTAAATCTAGAAAAATATATCTAAAAACCATTGATTTTAGACTTTTTCTCTGGATTAGCTAGATTTTTTCTTCTACCCCTACACCTCCAGGGTCAAGCTTTCAATGAGCAGTATGTTCCCATTCAAGTGAGCTCTAGTGCTGTTTCTTTTCTATGAACTCTTGAGACGTTATGCAACTGTTAGGGATATGATCAGTGTCCAGGCTTTTCTGTCTTCTAATGACTGCGTAGCTTGCATTTATGAACATTAACATTATTTTTCATCAAATTATATTGATTTTTCTCCCCATTTTTAATTCTTATCTTTTTAAGCTTTTTCATTGTTATATCAAAACGTTTCATAACCAGGTCACAGATCTAATTTGCCAGTGTATGAGAAAAAGAGTACGCGGATAATCTGCTAAATGTCGGCGAACACATCTTTAAAATAGCCACTTGATGTGCAGTTTGTCTTCCTGGGATGTATAAAGGAATGAGGACTCTTCCTCAGATAGCAAACTTTTCTTGTTATAAAATACATTTCAGTTTTGCCGACTTGCTATGGGACATTAAGGAAAACAGATGCTTTAGAATGGAAAAATCTCTCATTTCAGGTGTGCAAAGGAAGCTGATTTTGACCTTTATATTTATAAATGGATTTATAATATTATTATAGGAAAAATTTTGGCCAAAATTTTGTTTAATAATTAAATTATTACATATAGTATAATTAATTGATAACTTTTATAAAAAATAGTTAATGCCAATAATTAATGATATTTCAAATGTACAGTAATAAAATGTTTCTTTTCAAAGAAGTCAATGACTTTAAATAAAAGTACTTCAGTATTTTAGTCATTTTAGTATAGCAAAAGTTATTTATACCACTAATCAAGGGTAAGTAGATATTGAAAAAGTATGCAAGAAGTAAAAATATTTGAAAAGTCAAAAAGCCAGACAACTTAAAGGTGGTCATCAACTCTTAGACTTTGTGATTTCATCAATGGTTACTGAACAAAAGACTAAATTATGAAATCATTTTTCTTGAGCTATCTAGTCTCTTGCCATCTGTCTATGCCATTTGCTTAATCTTCTGAGTACCTATTCTCAAGGCATGAGAAGCTCTTTACTCTCAGATGAAAGACTATCTTACCACATGATTGTGTTCCTTTTCTCAGAAAAATTTGCCACATGTTGATAAATATATATGCTTTGTCAAAAGGTGCTAAAACAGCGAGAGAAAAGCCAACGATACTCATTCTGAATGTTCATTAAATTGTCATTTATAAAATGATAAATGCAAGCATCAAATTGCAGTATAACTTTGTTCAAACTTCTTTTCTAAACTAAGATGCAGCTTCCTTACTTTACCGGACATGCATATCAAGAATGTTAAAAAAATGTAGTTTAACACTTCAACTCAGAATGCAACACACAAAACAAACCCTAACCCCAGACAAAAGATCAGTCGGAGCTAGAACACAAAGATAATTTCAATGTTCTTCAGAAAACCAGTAAAATGAGATGAGGTATTTAAAAGTCCTATTAAAGTTCATTCATATCATCTGTTTTTTGGGGGGTGTTGAATGGAGCATTTTAACACTTTAAGATATATGGGAACCAATGATTTTCAACACATACCAACATAGATATTTTTATATCACTTTAGACAATGGTTATTAATGAAGGTGCCCTGTACTTGAATATCATCTACAATTACCCAATGACAAGCCAGTATAATGTTGTAATACAGACATTATTATCTCCACCTTCGATAAAAAGTTGAGTTGAGAACTAATAGAAAAGACAGTTCTAAATTATGTTTCATAGTAGTAGCAGAGAAAGTAATGTAATTATAGAACCAAAGCCTTTTATCCTCTTGTAGGATTATAGGTTCTGTATGAGCTATGTAGTCACTGTCACCAGACAGATGTGAACTATATTGACTGCACTTTGCATTATTGAATTATCTCTGTTTTTATTTTTAGAAGTGTTCCTACATCTCATAAAATATGGTTAAGACCCATTTCTCATAGACGCATGATGCTGTAGAATTTTAGAACATGTCATGAAGGGAATAATATGGCCCTGACCTCAACTATCAATATTCATGTATCCCTTTAATGTCATGAGAAACCCGAAAAGAAGTTGTTCTGAGTCCTGGTATAGAGTTGCGGAAGGAGGTCATCTGGGGTTTTTACGACCACACAAAAAAATTTGTTTGCCTGGGATAAGAAGATGCATCAACACAGTAATGAATGCATTTTTCTTTTCCAGAATACTAAAAGCTCATACTTGTAATCATGATGCAGCATGACGTAAATCCCCTCCACGTTGAGATGGGAAAAGGTAAGAGCAGCATACTTTCAGTTATCCCTTTGTCACTGACCAGAACAGATTTAAAATATTATTGTGAGAAAAGTACTAAGAAGACAGGGTCACTTGGGCACTGATTTGGGGATCATTGTTGTACAGAGTACGAAGCAGATTGAAGCCCGCCACATACGTGCTTCCTTGTGTGTCAATAGGTTACATGAAAAGAGAAATGTTCCCGGATAAATAGCTGGCAAAGGTTGAGCTGTGTAGTAAGGAGAACAAAGGAAATAGGTATAGAGCTCTGGAAGGCAATCCAAAGATGGCAATGTTTAGTCAGTAGGAGAAAAGTTTCCAAAGATGAGGAATCTACAAGACTGAGGCTATTTTAAAGAGATCTAGTATGATAAGTGACTTATGGTATCACTTTACATATGAATTCAGAAGTCTTTGGAGACCCTCAACAGAGTGACTCTCTTTGAGACGAAATGTAAAAACCAGGTTTGGGAAGAGAGTGAGAGATAAAGATGTGGGTGCAATACATAAAGGTCATTTATAGAAGTCTAGACTACATGGAAAAAGTGAAAAATGCATAATGGCAATGTGTCTATGAAGGCTGGGTTTTTAACCATATTTTATGAGTGTAGGAACATACTTCTTAAAATATAAAACAGAGAGATAATTCAATAACAAAGTGTGAGTCAATATAGTTCACATCTGTCATGGTTAAATGAACCAGCTAAAATAATGATGAATGTGTGTGTGTGTGTGTGTGTGTGTGTGGTGTGGTATGTGTGTGCATGTGTAGTTGTGTGCTAGAAGGAAAAGAAGAAAATGAGCTCACTGGGAAATTAGGGTAACTATGTATATAATATTCCTCTCTCTCTTCCTTTCCTCCTCCACTCCCCTCCCTCTCTTTCCTCCTCTCCTCCTCTCTTCAAACTTTCCATGAGCTGTAATGCTGTTGCCTAGCACTGGGGAAATATTTTCCTTAGCTTATGGTACACATTTTAAAAACTTTTCTAGTAGTATTATGTGTTTCTGTCACTTCTTGGAACTAATTGTTTGTCTGTGTTTTTGGTTTCAGTGAAAGGCGTTAGTTCAGGGAAAGAAAATGTCTTTGATAAAGTCCATAGACACAGTGATTTTCAACCGGGACCCTAACACTTTAGTGCTAGCAAATCCCTCCTCAAGACTATAAGTGCATGTCTTATTATCAACTTCTACAATATTTCATACTTGGCCTCTCTGTTACGTGTTTAGTGATGGGTATCTTAAAATAGTAACCCATTTGTGTGAGGACCCGAAGGAAGATCTGACTAACTCAGTTGTAGGTGCAAGTTCCCCTCAGGGTCGCTTCACCCTTCCACTTTGCATCTCTGTCTTCTTTTCAGTCCTAGGTTAAGATCCTAGTCTTCAATGTCTGCCAGTTCCATTCCTTTCTAAGTGCGACTGAAACCATGAAGACATGGAATTCCTCCTTCTGAGTGGGCAGTTGTTCAATTCTACCTTCATCAATGGCAGGGGGTAGCATATGAGAATGTAAGCATTGGACCAGTTTAGCTTAGTTTGTAAGTGGGCCTCTGGGGATTTCAGCAGCCTTTGGCTCAAGCTAGCCATGTGGAGATGGATATGATGGTTTCACACATACAATTTCAGCTGAAAAGGACTACAGCAAGTTCATGGCCATCCTGGGCTACATAACGAAGTAATAGGCAAATAAACAAAATGTATTATATACATCACCTAGTAATACAGGTTATCAGGACCTGTAGCATTTGAAACTCATTTGATACTCAAGGAACTCAGTATTTTATGTTATTTTGAAACTTTTAAACAACTGTAAGCAATTGGGTCTAAATTTTAGTAGTTGCAATAACTCTTCTACATATCTAAATACCACAACTCCCCTGTGATTGTCAGGTTCTGAAATATGTTCAATCCAGATCATAATTCATTAAGGTCTTAATATTTTTCTTCCCCAAATTTATTTTTTAATTCACATCACATCTCAATTGCAGCACCCCCCTCTCTTCCCAGTACCTCCCTTAGAAATCCTTCCCCCATTACCCTGTCCTCTCTCCTGAGAGCAGGGAAAGCCCCACCCCCACCTCCTTGGGCTGGAGAGATGGCTCAGCCATTAAAGGCTAAGCTTACAACCAAAAATATAAGTGTGCAACATTTTTACAAGCCTCAGAGCAATACCCATAAGATGTGGTAGAGGAATCTGCCTTAGAACAAGAGGTGTTCCTTTGACCTCTACACTGAAGCTATGACCCATCTTGATTATCTTGGATGTGATCATTATGAACTTCTTATTTTGAACTGATATTCAGATTATACCACTTGAAAGATAGTCCCGTTTCTCACTTCTTTTGACTTCAAAGCAAACGCCATTAATACACTAAAACAGATTTTAAAAATAAGAAATGTCTTAGTCATTCATAGTTATATTTTTGTGATCAAATACTACCCATAAGATAATGGTTAATAATAATTATAGTAAACCATGAAGCTGACCCCTAAACAATGGCAGTTTACACTAACTACTTTGTACAGTACAGTTGTAATAAAAATAGGAAAAGTATCAGAATGAATTGCCTGCCTCTAGGTTTCTTCTCCATTTGTAACTTTACTGTATTTCCTTGGTAAGCATTGAAATGAAAATTTAAACATGCTTAGTTTATACATTCGGCCTTGAGTGTAATTTTGGAAGAAGAAATTGATGAAAAGTGATAACTTTTTCCTTGTCCAAAGTTACTTTTAAGAAGGGACATGACGGGGTTGGGGATTTAGCTCAGCGGTAGAGCGCTTGCCTAGCAAGCGCAAGGCCCTAGGTTCGGTCCCCAGCTCTGAAAAAAAAAAAAGAAGGGACATGACTATTTGTAGAGGTTTCTCTAGCTGAGGAAGGATTCCATGGGCATAACAGACTAATGAACAAACAAGAAATTACAGAACTTGGAAAGGAAAAGTGAAAAGGTGGAAATGATGTCAATACAACACTCAAGTGTAAGATTATAAAAGCAAAAATTGCTTTATTCTGTCGGCAGAAAACTGTATATTAGCAGTCAAAATTTGGTTCTAGCCATTTGTAGGAGACAAGGTTGTTTCTTTCCCTGAGCCAGGAACTAACAACGAAGGGGAAACAAATCATGAAAGCATGGTTGAAGTAGTACTATCCAAAATGTATCCTGAACATCACTTTCCTCATTTTGAAGAAGCACATTCCAGTGTATGATCTAGACCATGCATTGTTTTAATAGTTAATGACTAAAGCTAGAGAAATAGTCTCTGCTGAGTTTATTATAAAGATTTCATTGTGTCAGTAAATAATGATTACTTTTGAAGCCACTGATCTACACTAACTTAAACATAAAATATCTCAACTACGTAAAATATATCTTACCTACCCATGGACAAAGGACAAAAAAACTGAACATATATTAGTACTTACTTTTTCCTCCTGGACTGAGAGTCATTATTGATTGTAGTGGCTAAAAGCCCCAACCTTGGTACTAGGTTATCTGGGGTCAAAACTCATTTTTATTTTTTCAGTTGTGACCTCTGTCAGGTTGGCCAATGCTTTATGCCTCCATTTCTTTATCTGCAAAATGTAATGATAGACTCCAACTCATAAGTTTGATAATGAGTGTATGCCTTTTGGGCACAGAGTTATTACATTATGAAATCAGGCTTCTCCTGAGTCTGGGATATTTTTTGTTTGGTTACATTGAACTTAAAGCAATCCTTCCACACTTGTGCATTTGTTTAATTCAGGGAGGTGTGCATAGCCCACTATGTTTTCTATTATAGATATGTACAAATGCTTTAGAGAGTGAAAAAGGAGGTAGATGGGAAGAGGCGAGAGAGAGAGAGAGAGAGAGAGAGAGAGAGAGAGAGAGAGAGAGAGAGAGAGAGAGAGAGAATTTTTATTATAGGATCCTTTTAGATAATTGTTAACAGTTTTATATATATGGAAACACAAGCACTAACATTTTCACAAATTTTCAGTAGGCAAGCAACTTCAGACTATTCTTGATTAGAAATTAAAGTTGAGTGTTGCTAGTTATAAGTTCAAAATTGAAGACAGTCTCCTGACTTAAATTTTCATTAGTTTTTTTTTTTTTTTTAGGTTTCTTTCAGTGTATTCACAGACTCCCACACAATACCTACCACCTTCCCCTGTGGGTCCCCAGGGACCCAAAGCTCTGC